>NW_026623522.1:668922-943948 GCF_030028575.1 Malurus melanocephalus
AGCCTTAAGTCTTGCCTCTCCTGTGTATTTTGGGGCATGGATAACTAGATAAAACTAAAGCCCAGCAGAAAGCAATTTAAGTAACCTTATATTTAGCCTTAGTGAACAGTATTCCTCAGGAAACCACAAACAAGGTACAGTCCATTGAAGAAAAGCTTCCAACAAAGCCAGGCTGTATACTGAAATAATCTTTGAACTAGCAGCTCTGAAGATATGCAGAGCAACTTTATAGGCATCAATCTACTGAGCCTTGTCCATGGGGTAATTCTGAGTCTGAGCTAACAACACTGCAGATSATTTATTTTTCATCTATAAGAACAMATGCATTACTTTTCAATTTTACAGAAGTAAAAATTCCTTGTGAAGGAAGGCACACTATACAGTGTGACAATTGCATAGTTTAAAGCATATATTTATAGAAATGTCTTTATGTACCCATACTTTCCACACATTCAGACTCATACATACACATTATTTGTATGTTTGCATTTGTGCACATATACTATAGACATAGAAATAAAATAAAAAATGTGCATGTATATGTGTATATATATTTGAAGGGGGAAAAGGATTTATGGTGGCCAGCTAGATTTAATTTGTCTGCTTGTATTTAGCACTTAAGGGCTTATATACCCAGTTTGCTCAAAAGAGTGAAGAAGTACTCCTTGCTTATGCCTCAAATCAGAAATGCATGAAGTGCAGCTGCAGAGATAATACATTCTCCCCAAAGGCTTTGGCTGAGCAAATTAGGTGTCAATGGGGTGCCTGTGCTGGCAGTACTCTCTCTAATTAGTCTCTTGAGCCTAGTTGGTGGCAGGTATGAGATGATCTAATCAATTGGTCTGTGTCTGATGGTACGTGTAAAAATCCTAGCAGGCAGAGCTGTCTCCCACAGGTCACTCACCTGCACAGCAGGAACGCTCATTTTCATTTTTCATCTCTTCCATCACATGATGCTGACAGTTGGTTTTAAGGAAATTGAATCCAAAAAATATCTAGTTCATAGGGCATGTAGGTCAAAATAAAGTTGCATTATGGGTATTGGTGATCCAATTAATTAATATTTATAGCAACAAGTTGCATGTAGATATTATCGGAGTGCAAATAGTATTGCTAATGTTTGGTTGGCTTTTTTAAATGACTCCTCTAACAAAGGTAGGAATAAAAGGTGTRGGAAAAGTCACCTGTTAATACTGTACTTTTTTTTTTCAGAGAGGATGAACAGTATCTGTGGTGTCTGAATGTGTGGTAGAGGGAGAAGCAGAAAGAGTATTATTGTTGATGATCTTAAATACCTCCATGTTTCAGCTCATAAAGAATACAGYATCTCCAGTTGCCAGATCACATTTTTATTTTAATACTGGAATACTCTTATAATAATGCTAAATCAGCTGCCACGTAAATAGACCTGCACTCTGAGTGTGCTTTGCATGCTAAAGACTCTGCAGGAGCACAGCTCCACCTGATATGATAATTTATACAGAAATTAAAAGTACCTAGAGAAGGATGCTGATGCTGCCAAAAAGAACATGTCTTTTTTGTAGGAAAGGACATTATTTTGCTAATTAAAATATAGAAAAATATTTGTGATTTAATTACCCTCCACTGCCTCATGTCTTGAGAGTATGGTTAATGTTTGAATGACAAGCTTTGGTATTCCCTTTCTAGAACCATTGTTACATCAACAGCTACTCCATTCTCAAGTTRGCATCTGCTGTTTTTAAGGTGGATTAACACTCTATCCCATTTGGGGTCTGGGATAAACAGAATGTATGAAGCAGCAGATTTCTCTAGATAGCAAACATAGAAATTGGTCACTTCATGTAGATCACTTAATATTTCAAACACATCATTAACTTGCTTGTAGAAAGCTATTAGGTTTAGAAGAGAAGTCATGAAAACCAGAATCTGTATGAAAAAAGTTCATTTTTGAGGCAGTCTGTTATGTTTCAGGSTTTGTTGTTGTTTGTTTGTTTGGGGTTTGTTGTTTTGCTTTGGGTTTTAAGAAGATATGAAAGAACRCTATTTTGCTCTTGGGAAATCACAAGTTGTAAATATTCCATTTAACAATTTACAATTTTATAAGCAAAGCTGTGACCAGAGGCCATAAACATAATCTGCCAAGTCACCAGGCAAAACTTTGATTTGTATGATGAGGGAAAYGTATAAATTCTAAGCAAGGATATTTCTAAAATATATCTTTAAAAATGCAAACATGGAATACTAAGCCATCTGGGAACTGARCAGCAGCACTGTGTAGAGGGCTCTGCCTCGGGTCTTTGTTGTATGAACTTAACTGAAACTGATGTTTCAGTTCAAAATCCACACTGAAGAAACAATGCTTTTTTAATAAAAAGATTGCTTCACACCAGTCTAAAATTTTCTGGGTTTTTTATTGTGGATTTTCTGCTGTGGAGAAAGAGATGCTCTCCTCTTTCTCCAGTTTYGGAAAGGTGTTTATTTGATGTCTTATCTTAAACAAGAATAAATGTGAAGAGAAAGTGCACAGTGATTACGATGCTTCTCTCACAAGTGGTCTATCTGTGTCCAGTTTCTTCCTGAGCACAGGAGAAAGCTGGCACTCCACRAGGGCTCTCTGAGGCAGGGAAGGGATTGCACCTGTTGACTCCACTTTTGAATTGACAATAAACATTCAGCCAATTAGAGATTCAGATGCAAACATTGTCTCTTCCTAACCACCACACTTGTTGGGTCATGTAGGATTTCATACACGGGGGAAACACCTCAGCAGGCAGAGCTGAGTGCTCAGCCTCAGAACACCCTGGCCATGTGGGGAACTGGTGTGAGCAGTGGGTCTGCCATGCAGGCTGGCTTCCCAAACCGAGCAGACTGTGCATTTCAACACATCTGTAGAGACACTGAGAGCACATACTGTTCCCTGGTTCCAGTTGTACTGTGTCTTCTAGCTTTCCCCAGCTAGAACCATTGGTAAAATGTGGCAYCAAATCATGTTCTTTTCCAGTGATCTAATGTAAATCTTGAGCCTGGGCAGAAGGTGGGGGTGGCATTGCCCACCACAGGCTCTAAGCTTCACAGGAAACCAGTGGCATAACAGGATTCAGCAAAGCTGGAGCTGGTGGAGTTGTGATCATAAAACTCAGCTGCCTTACACTGAGCCAGAGCAGGAAATCTGTAACCTCTGCTATCCCTTCTTAGTCTTCACTGTTCTGCCTGTAGTCTGTACTGGTGCTAGCAGTAGCTGCCAGTGTACATAGACTTTTTTTTTTCTCCATAGATTATATGGTGACAGCTCTCAGTTTATTAATTTCTAAAGAATCTCTTTATGTTCTAGAKCTTGATTCTGGAAGTGCTAAGCTTCTAATGAAGTTATTCCCCATTTCACAAGCTGAAGCCCTGCCCTGCAGAATGTGTCATYAGCTTTCCCTACAGAGCCAAACTTGAAACCAGAAGATGTTGTATTGTCACTGGGAAATCACAGTATAATCCTAGAAGTGAGATGCAAACCTCCTTTAGAAATTGTACTGAGGTCCACTGATAGAAAGGAAAAGTTYTGTGCAATTAATTTAATTGCAGCTATTCTCAAATCTGAGCAATTTGATAACTACTGGAAAAGCATCCATCCAGAGACTATTCTGACCCTATAATTTTGTTACCTGTCTCAGATGTCCCTGCTGCTTATGCCAGTCTCTGGAACTCCAGTAATCAGGGTTTAGCCTGAAATCAGGCCAGCTATTCAGGATCTGGGCAGATGTGGCTTCCAAATTGCCTGTTTCCAATTGTGGCCCAATTTCCACAGCTGTAATGTGGCTGGCARTGGGGGCAAATGCAAGCTCAATGTTGGAAGAACCTTGGGGAGTTTATTTGCTTCCCTCTAAGAAGGAGCTCCCAAGAGGCCATTCCTAAAATGTGCTTTTGAAGGAAGGGAAATCTGGAATTTGGAGAATATTATCAGTGGTGTTTCATTATCGAGCAGTTATGAATCTCTGCACGTTCAGAACATTTTTCTTTTTAAGCTTTTGAAGGTAAACTAAATGCATCAGCTCAAGTGTATCCCTTGAAACAAGATTTATTGGCATTTCAGCCTAGCTTCTAGACCCTGGGGAAAGTGGGACTTTCATGTGGAATAGATAGTCCCACAAATTCCAGATGCATTTAGGAAACAACCCAAGAAGGACTCTAGAGGTGATAAGACCAAGCTCCAAGAGGGCCCATGATGCTTAAGAATAGGCTTTTATTAATCCAATTCAGGTATCCTGGTGTTTAAAGWACAGAAGAAGAGCTCTCAAGAATCATGACAGGAACCCTGGAAATTACAGAAGTTAATAYGTTGTGTTGACATTGGGGTGTTTTGTTGAARGCCACAATTWAAATGTTGTGCTTGAACAYTGCTTGAAACTGCAATTCAAAACCRATGCYTTGTTTTCCTCCTGCTTTTGAAATGAAGGCTAGACTAGATTCACTGGCACCTGCATCCAGTTTGATTTAAATAGTTTTAGGACATGCTAATACAAACCAGTTCCATGCTCAATGAGTATTTCAGCATTCTTTTTTTTTTTTAAGTGAATAAATTCCTTCGCATCTGACTGTCTTCCTGCAACTGCATTTTAAAACTGTATCAAGTCTGTAGTTCTAGTCTTGGAGAACTTAACAAATATATTTTCAGAATTTCTCAGAAAGTTTCACTTTAGTACTTGGCATGGAATTCAACTTGGACATTCATTAAGAGTTGAATATGTTAATTAKAAAATCTTTTCAGTGACTTCAGTTCATCTAGCCTTCATTCAGCCTTCACATGACTTTTTTTGCAGTTATTGGATGTTTTGTTTTGTTGTCTCACATTCTCAGCCTCCCTCCTGTTTTGTGTAAACCTCAAAAATATCAGGATACCTTCTGGCAAGTCCAGCCATTGCTCTGAGMTGCTACATCAGTAGAGTGAAAAACAACATCAGTGAAGCTATTGATAGTGTTTATTTTTGTATTTGAAAGGAGAGGTTTTAGTTATCTGCCCARTAATAAAAAYAYACTGAGATGGRGGTGAATACRTTTAAACACAGAACACCAAGAAGCTCCATAACCTGGTTATGTTTCCAGAATGTTTGTAATTTGCCCCAGGGTACCTCAAACAACTCTTGGGAAGGAAACCTGAGGAGACCTTTTCAGAAACTAGTTGCAAGCATTGTTGTGGAGATCAGTAGGTAGAAAGGGGGCAAAAAGAAAAGGGGGCAAAAAAGGTTGTAAACTCCTGAAGCTCTTTGGCAACCTTCCTTTGCATTCAGGGGGAGTGACCACTTTTATAAGAATGACTGTCTGTTTACGGCTGTCTGTAATTTCCATGGAGAATATCAATGCTAATGGCACCTCTGAAAATTGGCTCTTGGGGCAGAGACACATGAATATGGATAAATATATCTCACTTAGGCAACCACTCTGAAAACACTGCTGTTTTAAGCTCATTTTCCTGAGGTACCAGTTCTAAACATGCTTTGGAAGTCTGCCCTTTGCTCTGAGCTTGTGTCTTCATAACTGGCTTTGGACTAACCTATCTTTTACCAAGTAAAAAAAAAAATTAAAATACAATTCATGAGGCTTACTATAATTTATATTGTTTCCTTACAGGATTAAATTTACCAGGTTGGAGGAGGGAAACAAAAACCTAATGAGGAGGCCAACACCAGGAAGGAACCACGGCCTGTTTCCTTTCTTTCTCTATGGTGGATTTCACTCAAAAGAAAATTGAAGCTGGCAAGACCCTGTTTTCCCCTGCAATTTATTTAAAACCTTGCACGCATTTGGATACCTTGTGATTTCAGAGAACTATGTGAAGATTAAGCTTTTGCTTACTGATACATGGCATGTACTCTTTCAGTCTTTTGTGTTTGATTTTGTTCAATTTTCCACTGCAGTGCTGCATCTTTGTAAGAATTTTAATGCTTCCACCAGCAATGTCTTAAATACTTTCAGACAACACATTTGGTGTTCACACTTCAGTAACAACTGTACRCAAAGAGCCAACAGTGGCATAAAGGACTGTGTGTTTTCTTTGAGGGTTGTGCATCGTTTGCAACCAATGGGAAGGGAATATTTCAAGTGGGAATATTTCTTCCCAGAGCAAGCCCAACTTGTCAGATCAGCTGACAATTACAGCACCTTGCCACTCTTCCTCAAGYGTTGTTGGGTTATTTATTTTTTCATTATCCCCTCAGACCATTCATATCAATTTAAAAACATGGCAATAATTGCATGTTTACTTCAGTACTCTAAATTTGGTTACTCTGCTTAAGCTATGTAGCATGCCAGTTTTCAAAATAGGCCTGTGAGAAGGACAAAGCAAAAATGATGAGATGTATGCAGCTGACAGATATATGAATTCTTTATGGTTTTATTCCCTTCAAGAATATATCTTTCTTTTATGGGTCTTGGCTAACATCTCTATGTTTTTCCTCACCAGTTATCTTTTGGAATATTTTCTTGAAAACAGAGATGAAAATGTTCTGTTTAATTCATGGCAGATACTGAGGTACGGAAAAAATTACGTTGAATGAGCCATTAAATCTAGCTGTGTTTACTTTGCCACGTACAAAGCAAGGTGGAGAATTCTTCTCATCCCAGACTGTTTGCTGTTTCACACCAAAGCACCTTTTGAGTTATTTTCCATAGGTATTCTGAGCTGATTGGAAGGCACTATGTGATCCTTAGTCTTTAGATAGGTTTTCTGAATGAATCATTCAAATGCAAACTTTGCAAGAAACTAAGTTGTGTGTGTGATTTTAGAAAAGGAAACCCCTGGTACATTTTGGCTGGGGAGAGCATTGTGTTCAGGGGTGTGAAAAATCTGCCCTCTTTACAATGTTTTGCATTCAGAGAGGACAGGGTATGGTGCAAAAATCACTGTTGAGTTATAGTCCTGCTTGGACAGAAACACTTGCTAGGCAATATTATTCTACACATAAATTTGAYATCCTTTGCTTGCTGGATGCATTGAATTACATTTTAAGGAAGTGTGGTAACGCTTTGGTTAGCTTTCAGTGTTTAAAAGGAGGGAAAGGATTTGTGCTACTGCCATCTTATTAAACTCCAACAGTGTTTAATAGGAAAAAGACACCCAATAAGGCAAATCCTTGAATGCACAAGTAGCTACAAAAGGTCTCTTAATGAACTAGGACAGGAGTCTACACTTTCAAAGAAGTGAACCATGGAAATATTCTCAATATTTGCACAGCCATTAAAAGACCATTTTCCCCAATGACATCTCTGTTTCAGGATCTGCTAAAAGCCATCTGAAAGCCACTTTCAGTCACAATCCTATTTAGAACTTAGTACAGTTTTCCCCCAGTGTTTATAAGGGGAAAAGTGACCACTGAACTTCTGAATTTATCACACACTGAAACTGCCTTAGACGTGGTTTGTTTGGGTTTCATGTTTCTTTTTTGTTTTGTAAGAGAAAAGTCTTTTATACATTATCTTTGCTACTTAAATYGTGTGCAGTTTGATGATTAAAATTAGCTATTTTTAGAAAAAAAAAAAAACTTGCTGCAAAATCTGAAGAATTTTTGAAAATGTAACAGACATTTTGATTAGGAATATAAGGGTAGTTTCATAGATGCTTCTACTTGACACCTTAAATTTGAAGGCAAGCAATTATACTGCTCATCTAACCATCTGAAGGTTTAATATAGAGAGTAATTCCCCAACTGTTCCCACAAGCCTAGCACATTACTATCCATAGTGACTCACACAGTGTTTGCTTAAGGGGTGTGTGTGTGTGTGTGTGGGTGGGTGCGTGTGAACACACATGTGCGCGTGAGATTATCTTCTCTGTCCCATTCCCACTTTTAAGCAACCACTGAAATAAAATTGGTCCAAAAATCTTCAAACCCAATTAATTGCCTGAAGGTAAGTTCATAARTATCTAGGTTTCTAAATAGCAACTTGATCTTCAGCAGTAATGAGGTTATCTCAGCTGCTGATCAATAAGGAGTGACCAGGGTCTCTTAGTTCTGCCCCTACTTTCCAGGCACCCCAACTGTCTGTGGTGTCTTGGTTTTGCTGCTCTCCCAAGGAGGCTCAGGGCACTGGGGATGTTCTCCAGGCACTGAGGAGACCTAGGCTCAGCAGGATGGTGCTTTTCACATGAGCACTGTAAATTAATCTTCTGGAATATCAAATCTGCTGGGAAATATCAAGGKTTTTTTGAGAAAGTAGAAGCTCCTTTGTCCAGGGAACTAACAGCTGAAAATACAGTCTTACTTTCCTCTTCTCCCTTCCAGCAGAGCCCTTACCTGCATGGTTAGCTCAACTGACACCCATCATTTAGGACCCCCAGACAGCTGCCCACCTCTCCAGCTGTTTTCACAGAATGGACTGTTTAAACCCCATCAATGCTCTTGAGACAGCTTCAGCAAAGATGAGTAGTGTTACTCTCTATTCTTCTCATCCTTCCCAAGTCAGTTCCCCAAAGAATCTTCARAGTCAAGAAGTAGCCCAGCCTTCCAGATGTGCTGTGGGTGCCTAGAACATGGCATTCCACATTGTCAGCAGTCAACAGTTGGCTTTAGTGACCAGTAGTCTCTGGGGCACAGTCCTGGAGAAACTGTGGGACTTGCTCAGTCAGTAGCCAGCAGCAGCATAACTTGAATATTCCTACCACTTGGCTGAGACCCCGTAGATCTTTCCTGGTGATACTTGAGAGGATGTGGCTTTGCTGCAAGATGGGAGAGCAGCCACAGGGCAGCAGATACAGCAGGCAGATAAAAGGGGGAGGGTATGTTCTGACTCTGTATGGGATCTGATACTAAGTGAAGGGGGAAGGGAAGATGGTGATAGAGATGGTCTGCATGATACAGACAGTCCTTACAAGTTCAAGTTCACAGAACCTGACTTTACAAGTCAACCAGCTGGAGATGGTTCAGTCCTCTCTCCTGCTGGGTTCAGAGCAGCTCTAATCCACACCCAGCAGGCACCACCCAGACAGGACACTCCAATAGTTCTGACATTACATTACTGTATGGTGTCCTGGATCAGTTGGKTCCTTTTAATTCTCACTCTTATTTTTAATCAGAACCATGTCTTAGGACAAGTCATCAGTACAAAAATCTGCAGTAAATTCCATCTGCAGTAGACAGAGGCACAGGGAGGTTTGCTTTCTCATTGGCATGTAGGGGTTCTGCACTTCAGACCCCTAGGCAGAAAAATTAARATAAATAAATAAATCTCTGTGGATTGGTGGGTGATGTACACCCCTGTGTCAGTGCACACAACCAAATGTGTAGTTAAATGCTCTGATATGCTCATATACAAAATATTCATCTGTGAATATTACTGGGTTTGTAATCTTTGTTATATAAAAGGTTTAGGCTGTACAGACTGGGGAGCAAAATGCAGATACCCCATATAAACAGAATTAGGTTGCATTACTGAGAATAACAATACTCTCCTCTACCAGCATTTAGGTGGAGTGACTGTATGTTACTGCCTTGCATTTTTTACATAAGCAAAAAATCTAAAAGTAAAGGATGCACTAMTAATTCCCATCCCCCAAAATACATTTCAATGGTGCTGCATACAAAATTCCTGCTTGCCAGCTTCCATGCGGATTTTTGTATGGTGCACTAAGAGGTGTTCTTTTTTTAACAAATAAAAAAGGGGAGGGCTGGTACATGGAAACAATGTTAATGTAATTAAATATATATATACTTCAGAAGAACAGCATAGTAAGCAGTACAGTAAAATAAATGTCGCATTATTTGTTACACCTTGTAATTTGTCTGTATTATGAAAGATGTAATGGTTTGTCAGCTGTAACTGTTGTTTTCTTGTAACATCATATTGAATAAAGTGTAGCAGAATCTCTCTTCTCCTTTGTACATGTGATCTAGACCTAACCAACAGAATAAAGCCTTTTTCCTTTTTGTTCTCCAGAAACCGAACAGGGAAATGGTTGTAAACAAGAGATTTTTAAGGAATGAAAAGTACTTGGAAGCAGGCAGGCACTAGAACAGTAATTAGTTGAAAAGATTATTCACTGGTTCAGTCAAACATGAACTTCATCAAAACTACAAGGCAGTGCTGACTACACAGGGCAAGATTCTTCGCATTTCTGTCTGTAATAATAAGTTAATTATTTGGTGTCTCTTTCCGTTTTGTTATATATGTGACAAGGGACTTCTCTACAGTACACTGGAATTTAACTGAAGTAGTAGAAAATTTGCCAGTGTTCTGAAAAAACCAAACCAGCAGGTCTGATTTAAATATATCATCGCATGGAGAATGAAGTCTGTTTTATTGCAACTTCTCTTGAAATAGAAAACTGAGAATTCTGGCAGAAAATCAGGCAAAACATACAGTACGAGTTTTTCACAACTTTGATGTGGAAGTGTGATTTATCCTTGTTCATCCTTGATTATTTATTTCAATCAGTGAGCATATGCTGCCTTGATTGTTTGTCTGTTTATCTGTGCATCACAGCATTAGATAAGCAAGTGCTAGCTCACACCATATATTATCAATATGTGTGTTCAGTATTTTCTCCTCCTTTCCATTGCTTCTAGCTTTTTTGGTACCAACATCTTGCTAGGACCTATTTTTAGACAATGAATGCTAAATCAATGCAGCTTACATAGACTTCATTAGAATATTTGCCTGAAATGTCAGAATATGCTGTTTTAGCAAACATAAGACTCTACAGGAATCATTTTGATCTGGGRTGGGGAATGGCTGGAGAGCAAGTGCTCGTACTGTGTAGGTTGATGGGGCAGCAGCAGTAGCCTAGAATACAGATAATGGAGGACCTAGATTATATTATGGAGTCTTGGCTCCAGCTGATTAGAAATATTTGAARATAAAAGGGTCTTTCTTGGAGCTAGCACAATATAAGGCTGAATGTGGGTCTTCAGTGTCCTGGGTTTTATCTGGTAGTATAATGTTCTGGCCCAGTTCTGATCACAGAGCACTTCAGGAGAAGAATCCTCATTTTTCAGTCTAGAAAGTTGCTGCAGAATGACATCATCTGCACCCAGAGGGCACTGCACAAAAACAAACWATGAAAACACATGCATGTTCATCTATTTATATTTTACCCCCAGTTCTCACTGGCTAGGGCAGGTTTAGGAAGGTGTTGCCTKTTTATAGTCAAGATGAATAATTTGTATTCTGACTCACTACCTGTATGGCAACTTTAACCTACAAATCCCTCAGATACAAATGAGGACCAAGAATTATTACCTAAAAAGGTTTGTGTGTTTGAGCACAGGGTACCAGGAAGCATGTTCAGAGTCAGCCTTTAATTATGTAGTATAATCTTTAAAGCCGTCTCCTGACCCTCTTGGCTGCACTCCTAGCCTGTTTAGCTCCAAGGTTTTCYTCCAAAGCTAGCCTGGCTGCTATGGCAAAGCAAGAGATGCATTTAGCTAGAACAGCAGCCACCCCTCCCCTGAGAAAAGAAAAACCAGAGGGAAGGTGTTGGAGCAACCCTGTGCCACTGGGTTAACACATACAGTTTTTCAATAATGCCTCTCCTTGTAAAYCTCTGCAAAGTAAACCCTACAGCAACGGAAGGGCTTGCTGCTACCAGTGGGGGGTGGTGTTATGGACATTAGATTTGAGAGGCTTATAGAGCACATGGGCGAAGATAAAGGGATACMAATCAGAGGGGGAGAAAAAAAAACAACTGAAGAGATTTTTAAAAAATATCCAGGGCCAAGTATTTACTGTTCATTTCCCTTGCGAGTGGTGCTATATATTGTCTGCAGTGAGTCATGCTGAGAGCGAGCCAGGCACAATAATAGCTGAGAGCAGTCCTGCAGCCCCTTCGTTATTGCTTCTGCCGGCTGATACTGAGTTGGGCAAAAGAAAGTGATTCCAGAAGTGTTCCTTTTTTTTTTTTTTCCTTTTCTCTTGTTTCCCAAAGGGCCCAGTAGTGATTGCTGGGGCTGTACTACCTTGAAAGAACTGCTAAATTAAAATCAAACATTTTAAAATTAATTTTTCAAGGACCCATATGGTGATTCACATAAAAGACGTAACAGCTCTAAGTGCTATACCAGATACTGTAGCACCGTATATCCCAGTAAAGTCTTGAAGCCTAAGGAGATTTATGATATCATAGGAACATTTCAGCCTCATCTTTCAACTGGAATCAGGACTATGGTCACAAGGGTAGCTGTTAATCTTACAATCCAGCTAATTATAAATTTGTCCCATGATTTCACCTGAGGAGCTCAGAGTTATTCATGCAGCAAAGAAACGAGCTGTATACACAGTTCTGGAATATATCATGCAGATGCAAAGATCCATATTTTGTAGAAGAAAAAAAGAAAAMAAACCCACACCCCAAAAACTCAAGACACAGATTCAATTTTTTATTTTCAAAACTTTGCATGGGCAAAACCACCTAAGAGAGTATTTCACTTGGTGTTTTGTGAAGACAGCACATTCACGATACTTTCTCAGAACAGTTTCGCAAAACAACGAGGTGTAATTTCTGTGTTCAAAAGAAGTCATGTTCCACAGTACAGACAGCTCCAAAGACATGCCAGAGTGTTGTGCTGTAACAGGACTGTGAAGAGTTGCACATTGACCAAATGCCCAGCATCATGACAGTGTGGAGCAGGAGAAATTGCATGTACTATCATTCGCTGAGAAATGCTGTAAACATGAACTGCCACTTGACTGCCTCAGGAGACACAGCTTCCACAGACCATTTCTGATATTCTTCTATAATCCTAATTTTTTTTTTCTATAACACACAACAGAGACAGCAAAGGAGAAGTGAGTTTTTGCATGGAAGGCTGTACTCTACAGCAACCCCACGCAGGTATTTTGGAACACAACTGCCTACTTGGTAGAGCTGCACTTCTAGTCTCCCACATCCTGCAGGTTCTCTCCAGAAATGCTTGTTTGCATCTGGAAAGTGTACATGTTTTCATTGCTGGCTCATGTATGCAGAGTGATTAATTTGGAATAGCAGGAACTTGTAATTTTGGGAGCAGCTCCTTTAGTGGCCACAGGGATCCCACTCCTCTGTCAGTCCAGGGACAGCAGCGAGKGAGCTCTTTAAGGCAGAATGAGGATTTGCTGCTCCATAGCTTCAGCTGCTCTTCCAAGCTCTGCTGATTTTCTTAGATACATCTGTTGCTGCAGCAGGAGTGGAGGCGGAGGAAGCAGGAGAGAAGGCATGAGACARATGCGTGCACAGTCTGGGGGCAAGGTCATGAACCTGGCAATGGYTAGGACACGGTCACAGGCAAGTCCAGGCATTTTAGAAAATTCCCTTCTKTTACAAATTTCCCAAATGTTCACCCTACCGCTAGCTGGGCCTTTCTTTTATGACCAACACGTGAGAAAGSGATGTTCGGATTGCCCTTCCGCAAGCACTTGCAGTTTAGATTTAGAACAACCAATTGATCAAAGGAAAGGGGAGAATCTCAGAGGGTTTCGGATGAGCCCTTACAAGTCCCTAAATATGAGGAAGTGTACTATACATTCACCACCTGTAATAACACAGAGCTTTGAATATTCCAGTGTGTTTCTGCAGTGTTAGCCAGCAGGGCTCCCTATGACAGCACTGCTGAAGTAAACAATACCCAGGTTTTGGGAGAGGATGCTTATGACATATCCCAGTTTGGCAGCAGTGCCAGGTAGGCTGAAGGAGTCACTCACCAGTTTATGTAGGGAAAGAAAGGAGCCGGGGCCCAGGAAAAGCTTCAGCTCTCACTGAAGGCCTGATGACACAGTGGAGCTAAAGCAGCTTTACTCCCTGCTCCTTGTTAATACTGTGTCTGAAAAAGACTAAACCATCGGTGGCTCACTCGGTGGGATCCCCCAGCCCCTTCCCCTCACTGCCCGTGTTACTTCTACGGGAACTTCATGGTGAGAAACCGCAGCATCCTTCCTAACACTGGGCCCGGTGATTCCTGCACCTGCAACTCAAGCTGTTGAGCTGCTTTGCACCGAAATGTTTTGACTGCAGGAATSTGAATGGTAGGAGGGAGTGCCGGGAAGGAACAAGGACCACATTCAGGTGCGCTGRCTGTGCTGACACCGCTGAGATGCCCGGTTGTGAAGACAAGCCTTCGTTCCTCACAGGGGCCGCGGACACTATAGCTCACGGTGCTCTGGGAGGATGGCCRGTGGGAGGACAGGGCCACAGCTCAGCGCCGTTCGCGTTCTCAAGCAGTCCTGATGCCTTATCAATCAGGCTGATCTGTAAGAGAGGCCAGACAAACTTAAGAGGATGAAAATACACAACTTTAATCCAGGCCTACCAGGCCTACTGGTACATTAGGGCAGACAAAAGCCTCCTCCTGAGGCTATACCCAAAATGGACACCGGGTCACAAGATCTTCACCTTTTATAAGTTCTGCCTTATTAATATATTGGGTCTTAATTCTCCAATGATCTTTACAGGTGATGATGTCAACCACCCCAAACTTGCTCCCCCCCAACTCGCTGATGTTTACATCTTTTGGGGCTCTCGGGCAGCGAGCTGTCCTTGGATTCAGGCTGAGAGAGGGATTGTTTTGTCTAAAGATGAAAGAACGGTAGTTTTAGTGCTGTACTAGGGAAGTACAAGAATACAGATGCATGAAAATAGAGAAACTAAAAATCCTAAGGCATCAGTCTCACGGAGGGGGAAGCTYCGTGCCGCCCTGCCCGGCCCCTCCCGGCGGCACAGGGAGCGCCGGGGGCCTCCACGTGCGGGAAGAGCCGGGAACCCGGGAAGGACCGGGAATCCTGGAAGGGCCGGGCGCCGTCTGCGCCCCCTGGGAAACGGGGAACTGGCGCCAACGTGAGGGAAAACCAGCTGTGGAGTGTCCGCTGCGGAGCGGGAGGAGCGCTAAATGCCGAGCTGGGCAGGGTGCGGCCGCCGCTGGGTTTGGCGCGGTGGGGCAGCCGTGCTGCGGGAGAGGCGGGGTCGGGGAGGGTCAGCCTTCKCACGGACACTTTCCGAAGGTTGCAGGAAATGCCGCTGTGAATGGGGGCTCTCCTCTCTCTCAGCTACGGCTCCTGGCTSTCGGGTAGAGTGGGTGCGGGGTGCTGGGACAAGCCAGGCCCGTGGCTCCCCTCATGGCGTCCCGAGCCGCCACAGCCTGGCCCTCAGCACTGCTCCTGCCAGCCGGCAGCCCGCCATCGGTCCCACAGCCATCCAAACGCACTCACCAGCCGGCAGCCCGCCATCCCTGGGCCACGGTGACCCCATCCTTGCCTCCATCCCACAGCCATCCGAACGCTGTCACCAGCCGCCATCCCTGGGCCACGGTGACCCCATCCTTGCCTCCATCCCACAGCCATCCGAACGCTGTCACCAGCCGGCATCCCTGGGCCACGGTGACGCCAGCCTCCCCTTCGTCCCACAGCCATCCAAACGTTGTCACCTGCAGGCTCTCACAGAATCATAGAATGCCTGGGTTGGAAGAGACTTTAGAGATCATCCCCTGGCCGTGGGCAGGGACCCCTTCCACTGCACCAGGTGGCTCAAAGCTCCGTCCTTGAACACTCTTAGCACATCTGAGGGCACTTTGCTGCATCCATCAGTTCATGTGCATCGCCTCCAATCTTATTTACTGTATTCCCTTAGATCCCTAATCTGCCCTSAGATAGATCCATGCAGCAGCTGGTGTGGCAACCGAGCTTTGGACTGAGTATCTAAAGATGGAATTGGAGTTTGCCATCAGTAAAACAGAGTATCAAATTCATACTTGCCCGAGATGCTGATCTTTTATTTATTTCTTCAATACAGAGAGTGAAAAAAATGCAACCAAGTTCTTTTAAAGATATCTCTGGAGCCTGAGTTAGARAAATGGCCTTAGGAGGATTTTTTTCGCATTTTTTTTTATTTTTAACATGGACATTTACTACAAAGAGAGAAAGAAAATGTGTTGTTTAATCTCTCTTCAATTTCTGCCTGGTTTATTTTCCACACATATGATCTCTTTTGTTCTCTGGTAGTAATCAACTAAACAGTGATTAACAGATGATCAGCCTGCACTGTTCCTGTCTGTAGGATTCCATGCAAGGGGAAAAAAAGGAGAAATTCACACTGATTATTTTTCTTTCATAACTCAGTATTACACTGTCCCAACAAAGAAACTGGTGTTGCAGCAGCACACACTTCTTTCTTTTGAGGTGTCCCTCAGCACTTACACAAATCCCCCAGAGCTCTCCCTGCACCTTCTTTCAATTAAATTGCTTTTCTTAACTTAATCTGGGACTGTTTAATTAGAGCTGGTTGGAAGTTTTTCCCAACAAAGCAAGGTTATTCAGCAGCTTTGAAACCCACTGATTTATCAGGAGAGAAAGACTTATCTTTCAATTAACTTCCTTCACCTGTGGATTGCCAGGAGCTCAGGTTTCTCAGYTCAGTGACAGGATTCCATTTGAATGACTGCAGGGCAGGAGACCTCAGGGATTTTTGGTTTTTTCACCACAGAGCCAGAAGCCAATGCAATTCTCCAGTGTGTGTAGCTATGGGACGGTGCCGATGCCAGAAATCACTATTTTGGTTTCAGACTCCATGAGCTTTTGTCATGAAACTCCAAACTGCCATCCCTATATATTGCAGTATTTCAGTTTAGATACCATATTTCAGTTGTCATGGTTTTGCTTTTAGTTTGGAATGAAGAGTTTCTAGAAAACATTTCCCCATGACAGAATGAATTACTGATCATCATTAGCAATGAAACCTACCAAGAGGGGATAGGAAGCTTCACTGGTTGGAGGAGGCATTTGGTAAATTTGGACTATCACTATAGATCATCCTACCACTTATGCAGGGTAGGATCTGGTTTTAATCTGGTTTGAAATCAGTTGGAATCCTGGCAAACCTGAAAAAAACGTATTTTTTTTCTCTTTCTGCATTGATTTCAGGAGCATTAGGACTTTGTCCAGGATGGCTTGCTAAGATAGACACAACAGTTTAAACACAGATTGGAGCTGTGTCTAGATTCCACTTTGTGAATGTTGATGACTTATGCAAGAAGGAAGTAAACATTGATAGCCTTGTAATTTAATTATATAAGATGCAACAGCTAAATGGCTTACCAATGGAGAAATTTACATTTTGTTCTGTTTTAATGTATTTACAGATTTTACTGGTACCATTGTTTCACAGTTGTCTTTTTTTTTTTTTACCTTGAGGTCATTACAGGGTTTTTTGTCTGCTATGAATACAGATATGTACATTTCTGGCGAAAAGGAATGTGATTGTCTAAGCATTGCAGTTCAGAAAGAGGAATCTTTATGTCCGGTATGACATCATTTGAAACAACACACTATCTCAAAATCTTCTGAGGACAGAGTCTGCATCATAGTGAAAAGATTGAAATCTTAGCTTTCATTAGCATAAAGGTCCCATTTACTTTCAGCAAAATCAACTGCTACTAGGCTTAAAACCTATTTACAGGAGTAAATGCTATCATGTGTAACTTCAGTACCAAAGGAAAAAAATGCCATCTGTAGGAGGTCATTATTCAACAAAAATATATCTCTATTCTGTTAGCTGTTGTGCTAAGAAACCTTTAATGGAAAAGACACTTTTCCATTAAAGTAGGAAGTAGGACATAGACGTTTAAGTGAAGTCATTCACATTTTATTTTGTTTGTACTCAAAATTGGTTGCAGTCTTTGATTTCTCCTGTGATTTGTCTCTAATCAGCATCCCCACTGTTCTGAAAAATTGATTTGAATTCTAAGTTGATACAGGAGATGCATATAAACAGATCTCCGCTCCCCTCCTGTGAGGGCAATTTATGCAAAATAGGTTTAGGGGCTCTGGGATTTAAAGTTTGCTGACTTTTGTCTGTGGGAACTGGAGTGCCACTTTGCACATCGTGAACACTGTTTGTGAATTACCTGCCTTAAGGGGGATTGTTAGCACATGAATCAAGAGTGGCTGACTAATGTAGAACATCTCAAACAAAAGGATTAGACAATAGCTGAGATGAACCAAGATGCATTTTAAATCAGCTCAAGTTAAATTAGGTGCTTTTTAGTCTAATACTGCTCTTAAGTATAATGTTGAACACTGGCTGTGAGAATAGGCTGATCTATGTAGCCTCTTGTTGCTACAGAGAAGATGCCATCTATTTATTTTCTCCTTAAAAGCAGTCTACTGCCTTTACCCATGGAAATGGTATTTRCTCAACTGTATGTGCTTCATTCATAAAGGAAGAGCACTCTATTTCTCCATGCCACAAAGTTCATGGCGATTCTCCTTTGGTTATGTGCATCATACTCTGGGGAATGAGACAATTATGAACATATATTTTCTTGTATTTTTATACAAAGAGTGGATTTGTTCAGATGCTCCAGAGTTACATTCTGCTCCTATTTAAAAATATTTGCAGCAGCAGCCTCAGATGTTTGTCCTTGAGAATCCTTCTACAAAGGCACCCATACCTGAGCTCAGATCCAATCCTTTGGGATGTGGGATCTTGCAAATGGTGTGTCAAATCACTTCCAAACTTTCCGGGAAAGTTTAAAGCATCAGTGGACTAAATGCTATTCAGCTTGATGACAAATGAAGAAGACTTATTTCATCTGTTGTAAGAAAAAGCCAGGCATGTCTGCAGGGTGCCTGCTGCTGTGGCCTCACTTGGCACACTAACCTGGTTTGCTGAATTTTCCCTTTGGGTGTAAAGATGCCTAGCATGCTTTGGGGGTAAAGATATAACATGCTTCCTCCCTTCATCTCCAAATCAGGCACCATGGGAGTCTGAGAGAGAGAGAAAATTAAGTGGTTTGGACCAATTTGATCCTACTGAAATGGGTGCTTAATTAGAATTTGGCCCTTAARTATAGTGAAGGCAGTCTTTACTGCAAAGAGGGTGCCCCATGTTGGTTGTTAAAAAGGACTGGTGGGTTGACCTTCAATAGATGCCAATTGCCCACCAAGCTGCTCCATCACTCCCCTCCTCAGCAGCACTGGGAGGGAGAAAATTATATGGAAAAAGCTCATGGGTCAAGATAAAGGCAGTTTAATAAAGCAAAAACAAAGGCCATGCACAGAAGCAAAGGAAAACAAAAGAATTATTCTCTACTTCTCATCAGTGTTGAGACACTTCCCAGGACGCAGGGCTTCAGTACCTCAGTAGCTCCTCTGGAAGACAGACATCATAATGACAAATGCCCCCCCATGTCCTCCTTTTTCTTGGCTTTTGTTGCTGAGCAGATGCCACACAGTATGGAACATCCCTTTGGTCAGTTGGGGTCAGCRGTCCTGGCTCTGTCCCTTCCCAACTTGCAACAGCTTTTGGAGCAAGGATGCTGAGCAACCAGACTAATGTTCTAAGCARAGAACTAACAATACTTCTTATTTTAACTAGACCTGCATGAACCTTCTTATTTTAACTAGACTGGTCCCATTTGGAGGAAAACTGTGCTGGCAATGTGTGAAAGAAAAAGGGGAAAATATTTTTGGATATAGGTGAAACCAGGGTTTTTTAGACTGTTTGTCAGATAGATTTTTTTTTTTTTTTAACAGGCTGAATAAGTATTTCAACTAGATCTGGGACATTTCTAAAGGACATGAAAACAATGAAAAAAAAAAAAAAAAACTCATGTAGATAGAGTTTTCAACTCGTATAGATGATACGGGAGCAGTGTTCACAAAACTGAGGAGGACCTATCTCCTTTTGCACCCAGTGGTGCAAACTTTGACTTTTTAGGTAAGACACCAACTACTCCATAATCCCCAGGTTTTCCTCTCAGAAAAAAATGTCCTTAATGCCAGGCTGCCCAAACCATCCCACACGGGCAGATCAAGTGAAACTCCTGCAATGGATGTTGCCTGAGAAAGTAGTTCTGCTGGATTCAAGGCTGCTGAGCAACCTGTACTCCATGGGGTAGGACAGCAAAAGGTAAAACAGCAARAGCTGTGGTGGTGCACAGTGCCTCATGTCCACCAGCCCACCCCACTCCTTGTGTTCTGAGAGACGTAGAGCTTCCCATCACTCGAAGGCATTGGCATTTGCAGTGAAGGGCATTCACTGTGGCTGCTATAGATGAYACAAAGGAGAATCTTCTGAATGCTGACGTGTCCAACCTCCTGTAACTCATGAACATTTACTGAGTAACAAAACAGGTGATGATTATGGTCTGGGCTGGTGTTTAAGGTACTCATCTGAATTTTCCACTCTGCTTCAAATTATCTTCAAAGGAAAAAAATTGAAGTTGTCCCACCTAGAATCAGTATCATTGTGAAGGAGGTAGGAGGCCCCTGATTAAACCCTGACCCAGGTTTAAATAAGGTAGGAAAAGGAGCAGATATTTACTTCCAGTCTCACAAGAAGTAGTTGGTGTGGCTACTACCCTACTATAGCATACTCTTTTTCCATTTTTCTATTGTTTCAGAAATTGTTTTCAGATCAGCTTGTAAGTCTTTTATGAAAAGTCAAAGCAAAAAACTATTGCAAAACTACTGAAGTAATCCTTTCTATATTTTATTTCAGGTGAAACTGTTGACTAAATTTGACATGATGTTACAAGTGTTTGCATTTTTTTATGACTAAGCGATTCCTTGCTCAGCTCTGGCTTSAGCTCTGCTGTTAGCTCCCCCTGCTTTGGGAACATTTAAGATCCCTGCTCCATTGCTGAGCCYCAGCCTGCTCCACAGGGATGGATGGACATACCAGCCATGCGGTTGCATTGACTTTTCCAGCAAATTGGTTTCCATGATAAACACCTGAGGCTCTAATGCAATGTGACTTCAGTGATTTCCCCTTCCAAAACCCGCATCAAACAGCTGTTGTGTATATATATTCTACCCTGGCAAACGTTTCATTCACTCTGTAATCTGTGGAAAATGTAACAATTGATCTCTGAGCAGTATTGCTAAAAGCTGCAGCTACTTTGTTTTCACTTGGAGTGTGTAAATGGCTTTTTGGCAGATTTGTCTGGGCAGTTCCTAGCCGAAAATGCTGTCATCAGTATTGATTTCCCTTCTGGGCTGTTACAGGCAAGCCATCCTGACACTGATTGAACAGCAGCCTGGAACTATCAATATCTATTACTGGACTTCTTAGCTGGTGTACACTGCTCCTCAGCATACTGAAACTAGAGCTGGGCCAGAGGCAGATCTTCACCTTCAAAATGTAGGTCTTATGAGTACACATCTTGGGGACATTTTGAGCTGTGAAACAATGAAACAGTACTGCTTGCTTGCACCATGGTGCTCTYCACCCGCACTGAGATGTCACATCCTGCTGGAGAACTTCTACATGTAAATCTGGGCCGCCCTGTGGATCCCCATCATCTTCTCTCCTGGAAAGCTGGTTTCTTATTAAAGCTCCCACTGAAAGTGTGAACTCAGCTGGGAGGGGGATATGTGTCTGCTTCTCCAGCCTGCACATCGCAAAGCACAAGAGAGATGGGTGATTTGGCTCTTGCCCTCTCAACAGCTACAGCTTCAGAAAACCACAGGTGGTGCTTCCAGCTCTGCTGCCTGCACTCCTCATCTGACAAATGAGCAGCTTTTCTGCTTCACTCCCAATGCTGCCTCTTTTTCTGAACCACCCCACATGTGGGCCCTCCTTGTGTCACTATCTTTAAATCTTTCTCTATCACTGTGGGTTTCTCTAGAAGTGAAGTGGCAGCTTCATTTTGTGGGGTAGCTTTGCCACATGGAGACCCACAGCAGGGCAGCTCTCCTCCCATGAATTCCCCCCAAGAACTCAACTGTCCACTCAAGACCAAGCCCATGTGGGTCTGGAGAGCCCTCAACACCTTCCAGGGCTTAGTGTGCACCATGGCTGCATCCTGCCTCATCAAAATGGCCTTCATTCTTGGCACAAAAGTTCTCCAGTCCTCCAGCCCCATACCCGACTGCCAGTATATGAGGAAGGGTATATGAATAAAGAAAGCCCATAGAAATATCTCCTCTAAGTAGTCTTTTGGCTCTCAACAGTGTTACACCAAAGTACATTCTGAGCTGGAGTTGGRGGCCTGTCAGGGGACAGTGAATGCCTTTGTACTGCCCCATGAGATAGCAGCCTAGGTGAAATGGCCAGGAGGAGCCATAGCAAACCAACTAGAGCATGCCTGTCCCTCAGTGCCAAATTCCACACCTAGCCCTGCTGAACACACTGCTTGGCTTGGACACAGTCTCCTCCTTCTCCTTTACATCCAGATATCTGAATCATAGAAGCTGCTTCCTTTGCAATGTAGTGCTGTGCTCTGGAAAGAAACCTGGAACTGAGTTTCATAGTTATTAGATCATCTTCAATTTGGGACAGCAGTGGAAGTTTTTTTTGTATTTGTCCAACAGCTTTTTTCTGTATGAACTCTAGTTCCCTGTATTTCCCAGCTGTAGCTCACATGTGCCTCTTTATTTGATGCCATCAAATATTCTTAATAAGTAAATCTTTCTGTTGGTTTGTGCTGGATATTTCTAATTGCCAAAGTCTCTTCTTAGTGGTCTCAAATAATCTGTTTTATATGATCACCCTGTGGATAGCATAAGCCCTTATCATACCATAGACTAGGGATCAGGCTGGAGATCCTGCAAAGACACAAACATGCTGAGAGGAAAATGAGCTGCCACCCGTGTATATTTGATCTCTAATCCTTTACCTTGATAGTTCCATTGTCCTGTGTTGCAGGTCTTCGTAGCAGGAATATTTCTAAATCCCACAGTCCTGGTTCTTTGTTTTGCTCTATCTATCTGTTGTAAAGCCAGGAGTATTTTTGCTATAGTTAGYTCCAAGATGTATAAATAAAACTGAAAAAATAAGGAAGCAAGCCTTTAACCACTTGTGTGTCTTTAATAATAGTGATTTTTGTAGAGTCCATCTATCTGGACTTTTTATCCATCTGCTGTGTTAGCTTTTATCTTAATTTGTAGGCTGAGTTTTGCATAACCTTGCTTGTAAGCCTGCTTCAGCAAGGCCCAAATAGTTGTTAATAATTTKTGCTTTGTTATCAGAACTCCACAATAAAGTATTTTCACTCCATTCTCTGCTGCTTTCCTCACCTCCATTTCTTCAGGAAAACAGGCACCACTAACCTTCCTTGCCTGTAACTTTAGTCACATTTGTGCATGTATGTTGTTTTCTGAAATGCCTTTAGAAAAGTCCTTCTCTAGCAGCAAGTGAACTTCTTATTAAAGCTCCACTGAAATAACAATACTCAGTTATGCTGCACACCATATCTCCCCACTGCAATTCATTCCACTCTAAAGCAAGAACAAACCTACTGAGATRGTTGTTTCTGGCTGGGCTTGGGGTTATCGAGAGCCGCAGGAAGAATAACTTTCTGCAGTGCCAGTCTGGACCTCTGGTGAATGAGTAAACCAGCTCTGTGCCTGGAGTCCATCAGGGAGAGCAGTAACACAGCTGGTTTTGCAATGCAGCCAGCACTGGAGCTGACAGCCTGAGGCTGGAACTGCTCTAGTGTGTATATCCTCATCAGGTTTTATCACTCAGCTGAGATTTTCAGCAAGATGGAGAAGAGGCAAAATCAATTAATCAGCTGTGGAATTCCTACTGAGGGTGAGATGTGTTGAATCCCAATCACTGTGGAAATTAAGGAACTGGTAGTGAGCATCTATGTATGAACCAGCATAGCACAACTGCATAGCACAACTGATAAGAGCCCTTCCAGCCTCAGTTTCTGACCGAATGTAGAAAAGTTGTTGCTTGTTTAAACTATACTATACAGGGAACTTTAAGAGGCATGGCTACTGTATGAGATGCTTCTGCTGATTGTTTGGTAAATTACATGCTTTTGTGACTGAACTCAGAAACAAGCTGCATCTTATAAAAGCCAGCAAACAAAAAAATTGTCCCTTAAAGTAAGAGCATGGATGCTCTGTTTTTAGAGATGAGTCCCAACACTACAATCTGGTTTTCAAAGCAAAGTACTAACTCTACTCATCCTTTGCTCAGATGAAGATACTGCTGTTGAAATGAGCTGAGGTCAGCAGCCAAAAAATGTAGCTACTTGGGCTTAGCATTTCAACGCCAGACTATCAGTACTGATTGCTTTAACAGATATTTTATTAATGTTCAGGAAAAGAGGAATAGAATATTCCAATACTCTTCCAAACACACACACCCTTATTATAAATGCATATTATGGGAGAACATTTCTTCTTAGGCTTGATTTACCAAAACGAGATTTTAAGTGTCACAGACATTTTTAATGTATTTTGTGCTGGTTTGGGTTTATTTTCCTGGTTGCCGTTTATTTCATGATATTGCCTGGGACTCCAAGACACAGCCAGACGGATCTGCTGAACACATGAATACTAAGGAAGTGGTTTCCCTAGTAACAATAACCATGTAACAGCTCRCACAACTTCCTGCCCTTCCTTACGGGATTTGTTTGTGTTTCTCACTGGGTTAGATAGAGGAGACACCAAAATTGAGGCTGGCTAGAAGGCATTCAGGATGAGCTTGCTGGAAGTGRGGAGAGTAGAAAAAATGACTACTGCATTTGCAAGCAGTGTCATTAGAGAGTCTGGCTTTGGTTTGTCTTATGGGAATAATGCTGGAGGCATACTCTAGCTGTCTCAGAGCACAAGCTGAACAGATTCTAGTACAACTTAGATTCTTATTTCAGAATATTTTTTTATAATTTTTTTTTGTTTTGTTCCTTTTACAAATGTAACTATTGTCATAATGGATTAAGTGCAGCTTTGAGTCAGTAATCAATTAATGGAAAGCAGAGTGGGGGAACAAATATAGACTGTAAATATGCAGCCTTAGTGCAGGACTTACTGCTAGCACTTTAGAGAAGGTGAATTAAGCAGCATTTGGAAACATGGACAGATGTGCTTCTGGGTTCAGACTGCTAGCAGGGGATTGTCTGGCTGGCATGCTCTTGCTGTGGAAGAAAAGGGGAGATTCATTCTCTAATACATTGCAAATATTCCTCAGAGTAACTATATCACTGTTCAGGTAGAGGATTCTGGTAGGCATGTTATCTATGATCATTAAATTAGGTTATCTTTTTAGTGGTCTAATCAACTGGCCTATTTATAGCCCACTCTAAGCCAGGTGAAAAAATCTGTAGCATTAAACCCAGATATTAAATCTACTTCTTCAGGCATTGAAAAGCTGAATTCCTGGATCTCATTAGTCATTGCTCATATATGTATAYTGAATGTCGTGACCACTTGTGTGTAATTTTTTACATCAACGAGACACTTTTACTGAAAAACAAATGTTAGTAGTATCTGTCAGTTCTCTGTAAAGCTCTGTCTTAACATGGATCTGTTCCTGAACAAGCTGAAATTATTTTGTATGTTGCTAGAAGGAAGAAGTGATAAGGGCCAAACTGCAATCAGCTGTGAGTTTGCTGTTAAGATAATAAACATGAACTGTGCAGAGATCAGCCATGTTTTTCTGTTTCAAGATCTTTGACCACAATGAAATGATGACATTATCTTAAAGCTGACACATGTAACTCTAGTCATACAGATATTTACAGCTAAAAATGATAAGCTTGATCCTGAGAGATGCTGGGTACACCCATCCTTGCTGCTTTTAATGGCAATTCTGGGTGCTCAGAGCCTTTGGATCAGATTAAGATAATCTCAATAAATCACAGTGAGGAAGACAGAGAGGAAATGGTTATCAGAAAACCAAAGACAGATTTAGATTTTATCCTTATCACACTGAGATGAGATACCTCAGCAATATACTTATTCATTTCTCAAGCTGTATCAAATATCGGGACTGGCCAATGTTCTTCAATTCAGGACAGCCACAAAAATAAACATGAGCACATTTGTAATTAGCACCTACACTCTCCCAGCATGTAGAACTCCCACTTAGACAACACTATGTTCACAGGTGCCATATTTAAGACTAGGAATTTTAAGCTCTTTAATTGGGGTCTTCTGTAAAACAGCTGTGTTGGAATTCTTTTTTCGCGAAATCCACATCAAACCTGTGTGCAACATCATCTTGGCAGAGAACAATACTGTTTTGTGCTCTCCAGATCACTGACCATAATGAAATAATGTTGGCTTCCAARCTGAGCATACATTAAGTCCAGTCATGTAAGAGAACATTACACTCTTAGATAGTAAGAARGAAAGAGTTAAATCTACCTTTTACAATTTCCCTGAACGTACAGAGTCTTCCAAATTATGGTACATTTTTGAGACCTTCTTCTGTGTTTCTGTTTGCAAAATAAACTTTSTAATTAATACTGACTAACTAAATAAAACCAGCAGGTTTGCGTGTCTAATGACATGTGCACATCAGCAGCAATCCTATAAACACATATGCAGATATGTGCATTAATTCAGATGAGTACGGGAGAATGGCTGTATTCAATTCTCAAAATAATAACCCAGCTTCTAATTATGTACATGGTTGGCTATGCTGATTKAAGGCAGTGTATTCATTCTGTTTTTCTAACTGTATCTCAATGGACCTAGAGACTATAAACTGCCAAAGCTGAATCAGATCTATAACAGAAAATTTAAAACATTTACCATTTTGTCAAATATAAAAACATTCTTTTTTTCACAGGGGTGTAATGTGGACCCTACAGTGTAACATGAGCTATAAGTCATTTGAAAATATGTGATAACCTTTGCATATCACAGATACTTTTCTCATGAATAGAGAACTTTTCACTGTAGGAAGACTTTTATATGACTCTTGCTTGTTTCTCAATCTATTTCCAGGCTAAGTTTACTCTAAAGAGAGGTTTTGCATCTGCCTATGTCAGTTCTCCAGTGTATTGAGGTCAGCTTCCATTCTCCTTGGCTCTGATGCCTGCCTGTATAARCACAAATTCCATTTCCATCCTATTATTTTTCTAATCAAGGGTTTGTCATGCAAAAAAAAAGATCTGAGGTGACTGTGTTTTCCATTATGCAAAACATTCCATTATGATAATATCTTCAGGATAGTCTTATAAAGGTGCCCTGCCCAAAGACATCACAAATGAGAGCACTGAAATGGTAGATAAATCCTGCATAATTTGCCCTCTCATTTAACATTCAGGCCACAGAGTTCACCCTAATTTGCCATACACATTTCCTCTGACATCCTCGATCTGTACATATGGTAAAAATAAGAATTGGCAGCTTTCACTGAACAGACTTCTGTTAAGTGCTTATCAAAAGAAGAAGAAAGGGGTTGTAAAATTCAGTCATATTTGGTAYCTCCTTCATTTTCTTTTGCTTTCTCTGCTAAACTCACACTTAGTAAAATCTACAGTCAATGAAATTTACCTTTTGAGCTCAAGTTGTTTCCATTCAGAACAAAGTAAAAAATACACCAGYGAAGAAAACCTGCTATTTCTTAGAAATTCTCTTTTCTTTCTTATGCCAAATCCCAACGGGCAGGGCTCCACAGAAAGKGAGTTTATTTTCTAAATCCTTTGAACACAAAGCTCTTACATTTTCTAGGACAAGATGTTTTCCTAGACAATCTCAATATTGTACCTTTGTATTATTAATACATTTGTCAAAAAGATGAATACACACATTTATTTTATTGTATATATTTAATTTCCATTAGATGTCAATACAATTATTCAAACATGAATTGGCTTACAAACAGACTCCTGTGAAGACTCATGTCTGAGTCTTGGCAAGCACATAATATTTCTGCAGTTTSTGTGTATTTGATTTATCTGTTCTCTCTTCTTCCTGTGCAAAGGTGTGTGTTTTATGTGCACGTGTGCTAAATACATAGGTCAGTGAATCTGCACTGTCTGCTTRGTTTGAAAAAACTTCTGAATTTGTGGGGCTTTTTTACGAGTTTTTAATAGTGATGATTGTTTATGATTRTTTCTGTACACAGACAGAATTTTAGGGCTGTAGAAAACTTAGGCATTTTAATTATAATCCAAAATAGATAAATGGTCCTTTCCTTCTMTGGCTTTCTAGAGTGTCCTTCCAAATCTGGAGAACACTATGCCATTGCTGGTCTTTCTTGTTCAGGGATTCTTCCACTATAAAACAAAGCTTAATTTAATTTAATATCTAGTCATGAACTTGACGTTTTAGAGCATGAATGTGGCTTTTTTTTTTCTTATATATTGGTATGGCCTGGTGTATCACCATCATATAATCTTTTTCATTAAAGTCAATCCTTTGCCTTSATTTCCTGACTCAGTGTCTGATATTTTAAAGTGTTTTCCATTTCTAACTGCAATRTTTCAAAGAACTGTCTCCAGTCTTTTTCACAATTTTATCTCATTTACTGGAGCTGTTTTCAGTCCATGAAGTAATAATAAATTTGAAAAAAAAMCCATATAGATTGTAGAAGTGTTATCCTTATTGATCCATAATCTCATCATTTACTGTGCAGCTTTGACTACGATACATGACTGTTTTAATTCACCTTTACTGGACCACTGATGCTGAACTAACTGATGCTGGTGTGGATATAACTACATGTAGGACTACATTTCTCTGTAACTTCCCTTTTGTTACATGTCAGCACAATATGTACTCTTCCTTCTCCAATATGCAGCCATCTCATCTTGTGACTAGTTTTAAGTTCAGGTATACAAAACCAGTTTTCCAAGGTGGCAAAAAAATGCTTTCATTAAATCAGACATATTTGCCCATGATCACATATCATTTATATTTGCTGAAAAGCTTTGCTATAGAGCTTTCAAAATTATGCCATCCAAGGCATCTCACAGCAACATTCCTCTTCATTATTGAAAATGAGTGTGATTCCATGTCCCCTGCTCCTAAATAAAAAWTGGACTCACCCRATTAATTGACCCAATTATTTGTACCATTTCTTACTGCACTACAAGTCTCAACATGCACCTTTTATAATTACAGTTACCTGAAACTGCATATGATATCCATACCCTCTATATTGTATCAACTCAAGCCAGTAGTTTTCCTCCAAAAGTTTTAACCTACCTTTTTTATTCTCCTCCCATCCGTTGTCAAGAGTGATAATTTGATCAATAAAGCTTCTGTCTGCTGCRAAGTCACACCATTTCTGGCCATCTGCTTCCTCTGAAACTGGCCTTAATCTGTTGGTAAATGTTCAGGATTATGTTTTCCACCAGTTACTAAGGCTAGGTCTCTGTAATTAGCTGCATCAGCAGGCTCTTCCTTTCCCTGCAGCTGGTAGAGGTATTGCCTTTAGGTGCTTACCTGCAACCTCCTCGTGCTCATTTAGGCATGGAAATCTGTTTTGGCCTCTTTGCTGGCCCTTGCACTGACAGCTTTCTGTTCCTGCAGCTATCCCACTTCCGACCACTGCTGTTCTCACTTTCCTTTGTTTGCAAACATAAGTAGAACCAATAAACACTCAACATAGCTACCAGGACCTTTCAAGTCAGTGATGCAAATCAAATTTTGTATTAAAAAAAACCCACCGACACATGTTCAGGATTATTGGGCCAAGGCCCATCTTATCACAGCTGTATGTACAGCTATTACAGCCATATTTATGCTATTTTTTTGAAGTCTGATTTCTTGAGAGTAGTCCCTAAAGCCTCTTTCCATCTTCATGGGAGAGGATACAACTTCCAAAAACCATCCCATTTGTATTAACATGCAACATTATGCAGCCAGATTTAAAATTCCTGGTTGCAGCAAACATTTGTATAAAGCCTGAAGGCCAACATAGGTTTTCAAGTCTACTCTGTGGATCTCCCTAGTTTAGCAGCAATTGTTTGGATGGTTACTTGCTGCATCTGTTACCTCTCCTGCCATTGCCACTTCAGTAGCTGCTGCTTCTCTCCTTCTGCTGGTGTTCCAAAAAGCAAGCCAGCATGGCGCTGGATGTATGCACTTAAAATGCTCACAGCACTATCTGCTCTCCTCCCCAGTGGTTCTAACCTTAATCAAAATTGGATGAAGAAATTGCATGCCTGGATCAGCTACCAGAGCATAACAGGTTACAGGTTACTGTGCAGCTGCTGATCTGTGGTATGTGCTCATTCTTTGCTTGTTGAAAGTGCAAAGGAAACAGGGGTATGAAACTGCAAAAACTTGTGCATTCTACAGGCTGCAACTCTACAGCTGTGTTGGTCATACACACAAAAAAATTAAGCACCACTGTCTGCACTCTTGCACATCCAACTCCTGGCGGATGCTCATTGCAAGAGCTTTTCCGGTATTACCGTATTATTATTAGTTCTCCTTGACTTCTTTTACTTGCTCTCCCTAACTGAGAGTGAAACAGTGAGTGAAACAGAGTCCAAAGTGAGTGAAACAGCTGGGCTTTCTGAGACAAACTGCAGCAAAGCTCCGGCACACTCAGTSTAATGGTACTGCTGTCCCTTCTCAGAACTTGACATCTTCTGCCCAGAGCAGTTCCAGCACCAACTGTTCCCCATGCAGGAGCACAGCAGAACGGTGAGGTGAAGCATTAATGAGAGGACATATTCTRCTTCCATTGGTGGCTCTGTAAGAGAGCATATTCTACCTGCTCAGTACTGAGGGGATCAAGTTCTGCAGTATATTCCCTGAACGAAATGGTTGCACTTTCCTAGCTGAGTGTGTGAACAGAGCTGTGCTTTCTGGTTCACTCTCAAAACTATTATCTATAAGAGTGTATATTCCTTTAATTAAATAGCAAAGAATGTGTTTACTTAATTCTACTTTCTACTGCAAAAACATATGATAGTGGAAATTAAGGATTCTGGTGTCTGCAAGGTCCCTGATACCCTTATGTGTTTTAGAATCTAGGCAATTAGAGAATTCATGTTGTAATTCCTCCATTATACTTTTCACATTAATATATTTTATTCTGAATTGTTTAGTCAAATTAATTGCATTGAGCCTTATTTTGGGTATACTTAGCATACTTCTAAAGAGACTTATTAAACTACCAATTTTTATCTCACTTAAGAATTGCCYTAATAACAACATTCAGGAAAGCTGGTTCCTGATCTAATATGGTGATAGCTCAAATTTTTAGGTATTACTTGTAAGATAATAGAAAAGATCTACTCTTGGCTAGGGAGAGATGAGATGTGAAGTTTTCTCTGTTGGAGTTCATATGTCTTCAGACATCAAAGCTTTTAAAATTTCCCATCCAGCAGAATGGAAACTGGACATTTTATCACCTGGGGTGCTGCCTGCTCCCTACTGTTTTGTCTGCCCAGCAGCTCCCCAGGGCCAGAGCAAAAGCTGTTCACATCAGAGGCCAAGAACAGAGGGCATACTCCTGGCTACAGCTGTGGGTGCCACTGACAGTAGACAAATGCCAGGACAAAAAACCCAACCAAACAAGCAAAAAAAAAACCAAAAAAAACCAACAAAAAAACCACCTATTTTTCTTGGGAATTTTACTATGACAACAAACCTCATAAAAGCAGCTCAATCCTGGACAATTATAAACCAAGCAACACCTGCAGGACACATTTCTTCATTTTTTAAAGGCTCTGACCTTCAACTTCAGATCTCTCTTTTCCTMCAGCATGACAGGGAAATAAGCTGTAATCATGTAGCACTGACAGGCTGTATTATAATGATTCTTTTTATGAAATAGGATAGATTCTGATTACAACATGAGAATGTCCACACCGCCAATTTCTCTGTTATTAGTCTACAGCAACATGAGAAAGCTATGCATGATGAGCTCAGAGGCAGACACTGCATGGGCTGCACRGAATTGGTCAGGGAGCAGCAGTGAGAAAGACATGGCTGGCTCCTGCGGATGCAAAAGGGGTCTCTGAACAATGTCAGCTATGAGCAATGTCAGATATTAATTTGGTTGAGTGACATTTTTATTTATTTTTATTGGGTGATTATCCACTTGTGAGAATACAGGCCAAGAGTTGGGTCTGGGAAAACAAGTTATGTCTGGAATTTATCTTGATAAAATGTAAAGGCAGATTATGTTCCTTGGATTAAAACCTGTTAGCACAAGACTGTGAGAACCTTGGCTCTTTATTGCTTTAAGAAGAGTATTTAATGGAAAAAAAAAAAGTAGTGACATAATGACTATGTACATACAGAGAGAATTTCTGGATTAGGCTGGTAGGTACTTCTGCAACATATTCCTGCTGATTTTAGGTGTCATATACATTACTTCAGCCAAAAGGCAGTGATCACAAGTGCTGTAGTAAATAACCCTCCCCGTGATTTGTCTTCTTGTTTCTAAAAGACCATCTGACTCTCTTGGACTATTGAGGTCTAGAAAAATGGAAAAAAGTGGGAGATAATCCTTTTAAAAGCAAAGTACGTGCTAAAGGAAATTTTATTTTCATGTGCACTCAGAAGCAGCCCAAGTGCCACTGTCTATACACAGGCCAAAGGAAGAGGAGGTGAAATATTTGGACACATACTAAAGGCTGTGTATCTATAAAACTTGCACTTCAAATCCCAGCCAAATCTTCTCTGACTGGCTTGAGATAAATACACACCAACACCAATCAACAAAGTTAAAATGTCGGGGGGTTTCAACCTTGTTTTTAGTTGAACAATTCCATCATTTAAGTTCTTGTTCAATAGTTACTCCAAATATTTTACAATGTAGYTTAGATTTGAATCCTGAGGATYCAAATTCTGAGCCTACATCTGAATTTTCATGTTGGTGACCATCATTGTTGACCATTTGTCCCTGGTCAAATTTCTTTTAYCAAGGCCTTTTTTAATTTATATTTAAATTATTCATTGAGGGATTTGCTGCACAATATGACAAATACTAATCAATAGTGGCATATTTTCAGCTTCATTGGTTGGGCTTGTTGAGAAGGATTTAGGACTTTCTACCTCCTACCCGAAACATAAAAGGGGCAGAGTTCATGTCTCCTCTTGCACCATCTCATCTTTACAAGAGCTGCTGCTTCTCCCATGGGGAGAGCTGCTCTACAGTGTGAGCAGTGGAACAGGGAGATCCACTCACAGTAGATGTAGCGCAGGTTATCTGGCTATTAAATTAAAATCCATATGCCCAGTTTAGAGTTTTTCAGCTGTCTCCTCACAGCCCCTTCAAAARCGGTGCTCTGCAACCCACACTGGTAGAGCTGGCAAGACTGCTGTGCACCACTGTCCTTGGAGTTTCCCTTCATGTTAACTGGTAACACGTGAGCTGCTTGCATGGTCTGATGTGTAATTTAAATTACTATTGACAGTGGCATGCTGAGAGACACATTTGTTAGTTAAGCATAAAAGGGAGGCAGGGAGAGGAAACTGGCGACGAAGCAAGTTAAATACATAAATATAAACATGCTTAGTCAGAACATTCATCTGTCATCTTGATTGCGTTTCAGATAAGAGAATAGATATTAAGAAGCTTGTATGCTGCTATGAGAGAGTTTAAGGTGATAGCTTGGTCATGGACTAAAATTGCGATGTTAAATTTGTTGTCAACAGTCCTGCCATCCAGAGCAGGGGGCAGTTGTGAGGTGATGGCCTCAAGTCCTGTTACCCCACTATTCAGGGAATGAGTCAACATCAAGCTGACTCAAGTTTTATTCTATTCCCAGGCCCCTCAATGTCCCTTTGCAGTACAGGAAGGAACAAAACAACAGGGATTTCTCCCCACATTTGCCACCGCAGCCATGACTAGATCTTTTATTTCAAGTGAGAATAACTAATGATTAAATTTTCTTTGGAAAGGTGCAGTCAGAGCTGCAGTTCCATGATTGCTTCATGCCCATGAAAGCTGGGCTGCTGCTGACAGGAACCATTTCCTCCTCTCTCTTATTTCAGCTCCTTCCTTTCCCCTCTGCTGGCACTAACACCCGTGCAGCCATGCCAAGGGCTGCAGAAAGGACTTGCTGCAACTGGAACTRCAGTGGGGGGCTTTGCTGGTGAGCTTTCAGCTGAGCCAGCACATTGCCCTGCAGGTGCTGCTGTGGGAAAAACACCAGGAGTGGGACAAGGTGAGGRACCATCTCCCTCAGGGGGTTTAAAACAACTGTGATTTGCAGCCCTCCAAAGCTTTTCAGGGAGGAAAAACAGGCCTCAGGAAAAAAAGAATATGTGTGCCAATTTTRGGTTAAATTCCCTTTTCTATCACAGACTTCTTACCTGACTTTGAACGAGTCATTTTAATCTCTCTCTGCCTTAGATTTCCCTCTCCAAAACAAAGACAAAGCAGTACTTTTATCTTTTAGAACAAGGACATTAGAAATTTTGAGGTGCTGAGGTGCMCAGGTACTCTGGGAATAGGGGCACAGAAAGACTTTTGATAGTTCTGCAAATATTTTTTAAGTGCTTCTGCCTTAAGCTTCCCTTTTTAATTGCCTTAATTGTAGGCAGCATTTGTACTGCACAACTAAGGTCTTTGTAGCCTAAGTTGTAAGTGTCCAGCAAATCATTGGTATAACTGAATCTCAGATAATAGGAATGAGAGTGTAAATCAGAGATCTATGACAAAGGATAGAAATGTTTTTTTTCAGGCTTTAAAAAACATTTTCACTGAGTTTCAAGTGTCAGTAACTTTTAGAAGCGTCACTTAACAACAAAACAGGCAAGCACCCCATAATGAAAACACCAGCTGTGGTCTATTTTACACGCAGTTACCTTTCAACCATACAACAGCATTACTCACTCCATCTGAACCTCAGCCTGATCTGAGGAGATCAATTTAAGCTCATCGGACCTGACATTGTCATATTTTTTCCAATAGAGCTAATGTGTGGTTTTGTTTGTGACCAGACCCATCACTTACAGGGCTTCAAACTAATACCCTTGTTTTAATACAGAGCAGAGTGGTTGTTTGTACCATAAACACTTTTCCAGAAATGGGTCAYAGTATTGCATCAATACTGTCATTGTGGTCCTCTTGTTAGCCTAAAAAGCTCTGCTTGCAGCATAAGATTTGAATGTTTATCATTTGAAAAAATATACTTGGTGTAGCCATAACAAGTGGTAGAATATCCTTTTTGCCTCAGAATTTGAGATTAGAATGTCTATATTTATAGCTAAAGGAGGATACCACTAGAAATAAATATTTAGTAAGCTGGTGATAATATTGCAAGGGCAGATCTTCATTCAACAAGAAAAAGCCAGTCTTTTATTCACAAAACTCCAATGAGAGATTACAGACTACTTTTCTGGGATGCATCTGTCCAACCCTGGCAATATGATTCTAAAGGGCTGATTACCAGTAAGCACAGGTACCAGCATCTTACACATAAGGTGTCTGAAAGATGCTGGGACCAGGGATATTTAAAGTCATTGGTCTGTTTCTGAAACCACTTTACCACATACTCTTTTTTTGACCTTGGAAATGCATTTAATTTCTCTACATTTAAGTTCCTGCATTTAAAAAAATGGGAATAAAACCAAAATGGGAATAGATGCAAAGCTGTTCTAAGTTTATTGATATTTGCAGCTTTTAGAGCTTTGATGGTAAGCACCATACAAAGGCAGGGAGTTCTTTACATTTTACTGACGTGATTCATTCTTCAGCTGAAYACACTGTTGTACTGCAAATCTTCAATGAGTGAGAACCAGCCAGTTTGAAGAAACAGCTGGTTTAACTAAATGGTTTTTCAAAGGCACATAGCAAAATTGGTGCAACCCCATCATGGAGATAAATTTATATCAGGCTGAGTGCCTCATATTGATTAAGCTTATGTCAGCAAGGAATCAACTTGCTAATGCCATGAAAGGCGCTTTTAAACTGAAATAAGAGTGTCTACACAAGGGATTCGTTTAATATTGGCATTTTTTCCCCAAATAAGACAAGCCTTTAAGTCCCATATCCCTAGTGTCATGCACTGTGAATTTAAAAAAAATAAAAGTAATAGAAGTGACATAGCTGACATGGCAAAACCAATTAGTGCCTGTCCTTGGTACTCTGAGTGCTACATTGGCTCCATCAGGTTTGCTATGATTTGAAGCATCTTTAAGCCTGCTGCTGTTGAACACAATATGTGGAAACATGGTTGTGTCACATGTTTTCAATGTTCAAGTGATGCTAACTGGCATATCCCAGAGATGCGAGCTCAAGGCTGTGGTTTCATGGCAGCCTAATTTCTATGGCAGGCCAGCTGCCATTATGCAGTCACAAATACATTGTTTGTGAGAAGGAGGGAAAAGTGACTCTCAAAGTCACATTGATGAATGCTTTTGCTTGCCATGGCAGCAATGTGGACAAAGTTTAAGATGAGCTGCTCATAGCCCTTCTCTGCTAAAAGGAGAACCCAAGCTTCCAACTCTGAATGGCCATCACATATGTACTTGGAAGAATGTAAGTGTAGGCACAGTGAAGACTTTTAAGTAAGTATTTAAATCAGTCTGCATTTTTAGAAAGTCATGATATATTCAAAGAAGAAGCTATACAACTGTAAAAAAAGTATATAAATAGAAATGTAAAATTCAATGGCTTTGCAGAAATGCTAATTAGCTAATAGTTATCCATCTGTCTAGCTATAATAAATGGCAGAGGAACAGACAATGTCCAAAAGAATCACCAGCAGCAAAGTACTTCCTGAGTTTTAACAATGATTTCAACATTAATTGATAAAAACACGTAAGAGCCACAAGGTAGATACCCCATCTTTTCCCTTTCCATCCCCTCCTAATGCTTTCTATTCAGTGTTCATATTTTTATGCATATCCTTCCTCATGAATTAAAGAACTCTGAAAATGGAAGAATAATCATGACGTCCTTGTCTCTCTTACTTTCCAGGTAGAACATACAAGGATAGGCATGATGACTGAACCTTGTTTTCAGTGGTGTGACTACCACCGACAGTTGAAGTGGGAAAAGGAGGTGTTCTCACCTGAAAATACAGAAGTACATAAGCATGCCAGAATCTTCTGGATGCTACAGATTCAGTCAGCCAGATGTTGCAGTGTCCCCTGGATTTGGGCTCATTCCCTCTGAGCAGGCTYGGGCCGAGGCGTTACTGCAGTGGGATACAGCTGTAGTGGGCTGTGGCTGCTGAGACCGGTTATCCCTGACATCCCTGGGATCAGGCTCGTATGGCACTTTAAGATGAGGAAGCAAACTTTTATAGGCTCTGTATTCAGCACATGGACAGTTGAGGGGAACAGAAGACCTGGGACACAGAGGTGACATGGCCTGTCCTCCTGGTCGTCAGCACCTGGGAACTCATGGATATTTTTCTTAATGCCAGCAACATCATATGAAAGTACATGGAATTACAGTAATCATCCCTGGAAATGGCAAATGTGTGGATTTCCACAGATAAGTCCAAATCCAGTAAAATTGATGCAATCTTATTAGTTGCTAAGAAAAACTGAGACATCACAAGACCGAGATGCACCCACTGACCTGGGATACACTAATGTTCTGACAGGGATATTAGGAAAAGAGTGACTAAACCATTTGCAGTTGAGCTAAATGTTGTGGATGTGTCGATGAGCGATACAGAATGACTACCTGTGACAAKAGGAAATTAAATTTCATTATCCTGGAGGTAACATTCCCTAGTGTGAACTTTGAGATTTTTATGAAGTGCTCCTTTTTCTTCTCCTTGAAGACTGTGGGATCAGGCTAAGGATGGTTTATCTGAGGCCCATGTGGGATATCAGGGTGCCGCACTGTTGARCAGTTGCTGTGCAGCCAAGGTCAAAAAGTAGGGGAAATGCTAACTAGAAAAGTCAGCTGAAACTGGAGGAATGTCTAGAACACTATTCCTGTCTATCCTTARGACAATTCCTTTCACACAGCCAGCCTAAAATTTCCAAAACCAACTTATTTCAAAATACAACTGACCCCTCCTGTATGATGAAGAATGTATTAAGGGGAGAAGTGCTTACAAGCAGATCCTTGTGGCACATTCCTTTCAATTTCTTTACACTGGTTAAATATTTAAAGCTATCTTTACAAAGAAAAGCAAAAGTCCWAAAGATTTCTTCTAAAGGGAAAGTCAGGATTGCCCTTTAACATGTACMAAGCCACATGCCATTGAAAAAGGCAGTTGCAGGCTGAGAATTACTCCTGCTSTGATCTCATCCTCCTCACTCTCTAAATAACATTTATGGAATACRTGCACACCTAAAAGACACAGTAAAACAACTTTCCTCCATTCTGTCTCTCTCTCTCTCACACACACACATCCCTTCTCAATTTGTGTATCTTGAAACAGTAATGGAGCAAATATGATCTGAATCTCATTTACATCAGTGGAAATGGGGAGTCATTTCTTTAAAAGGAATGTACTTGAAGCACAGCAAGAGCAGTGTGAGGCCAGGAGTAAGCTCATCACATAATTTCTCCTTGCATCACAGCCTTATGAAGCTCTACTCCTTTCCCTTGCATYTGTGAAATCAGCAGGTCTGCTCCTGGGAGTAAGGATTGCCATCTCAGGCCCTTAAATCAGCTTTTCTGTGTTTGAAGAACAAGAGAGAGTCTGTGTTTTCAGGCACTGTGTGTAACTGTAGAAGAACTTGCTCAAGAAAGGGAAATAAAAAGAGAGTAAAAATGTTCGCATTCTCCGAACAAAATGAGCTGTGATCTGCAATTGCCCTTTTAAGAGTTGTGACTTTTTCTTGTTCTCCGGAAAACTTCTGGCAGCAGCAGCCAGGCTGCAGCCTCTGCGCCTCTCACCCCAGAGCAGAACATGTCAAGGAAGGCAGGCAACATACGGCTTTAATTTGCGAGGGATCATCTACATTTCTTCTGAACAGAAAAGAAAACCAAATCAAATCTCCACATACTCCATCTATCTTGAATAAACAGCATTAAGGAAAAAATGTTGTGGGTATTGGGAGGAAGAGACTCTTTGTAGTCTGCTTTGACTGTACATACCGCTTCTCCTCACGCCTCTTTAAAACATATCAAATCCTTGTAATGGAGGGCCGGCTTACACCAATACTGGCCAAAAATTGCTCTTTATTCCTAGCCTGTGCTACCTGGTAGTTCATACATGTTGCAGCATGTATCACTCAGCACGAATAAATTCCACTTCTCCTGTTCTCATAACCCCCAAATACAAATAAAAGTACAACTTTCAACCCAAATTGACAATTGCAAACTAATACAGCCAATTAATAAAAGGTATATATAAAGGCATGTGGGATGAATTTGAGGGTAATCTGACCGAGGCCATCTGATGGTCAGAGAATTACGTGATATCTTGTAAAATGCTTGTYAATAACAACTGCCTCTGCACCGTGGTGACTTTCTGAGCACTTGTCTGCACAGCCCTGAGACCCTTTGTTGCAGAAAGTATCCTGGCTGCTGACTGCACGATCCTAAGGTTTGTGTTCAGTTCCTACTGATTTTCTTTGCCAATCACGGCATGTGTTTGTTATTTTTGTCAGCACAGGCATACTTGCAAGAGTCTCCTACATGTTCCAAGAAATGGTCAATGTCCAAGGTAGGCTTTTACATTTTAAGGATTTTGTTCTTCTGGCRAGGCTAGATCTGTGAGATGCTATGCCTGTGGCCCTGGGGCAGATGGCTAGGTCACTGGCATGCTACAAACTGAAAAGTATCTTATCATGCAACTGTAAAAGCTGCTTGGGRGTCTTTTCCAAGTACTTTCTCTCCAGAATTTTGGTTGCAGACCTCTGTGTCAACTTCTAGCGTCAAACACCTTACTCCAAGGAGCATGTGGATTCATTATCCAAGGAGCATCTGGATTAAGGATTTTATCACCCAAAATATATGGTAGTTTTAACATCGCARTGTAAGGGTGTATCTTACAATTTGGTATGAATGACACTGTAATCATCTCTCTTTCATTTCACTGCATTTACAATCTTTGTACTGATTCTTCAKCAAGAATCTCTATCTGTGCATTGTGAGGACTTGATGTGATGGGCCCCATGTGCCAATACTCAGAGCTGAAATGAGACCCACCTGAGATGTGAACCTGTACTGTCTCATTTGGACACTCCCAAGAAAATTCATTAATTCAGTATACACATTGTTGTCCATCACAGTTTACATATTTTAATCCTTCTCTCTACCCAAAGCTCAAAAATCCATTCTTTTTATACAGAACTAATAGCTGTGCACCCAAAAAATATTACATGCTCCTTTCAGCCAAGATTCATGCTCAACATGAGACAAAAAGCAACGTTTAACTTATCCTACTGTATTATAATGATCTTACTTTTAAGCTCTTATTTGAGATTCAAATAATGAAACCTCGAATCAACTAAATATCTAATTATTAAGGCATAACTTTTGCTTTAATTTGGYGGACAAACATACATTTATGTTATCATCTGGGTTTATTTGTTTGGGTGCCCACAAGCCTTACTACATGCACATTTGTGCTTATATTTGGATTCTCTGTATGTTACATAGGTCTGTGAGATAAAGCGGAATAATTTTCTCTAGGGAAACAAGTTTTCCCTAGGTGCTGTGGAATGCAAGCATTCACTCTATCCTATTTCTGCCAGTCACATAGAGGAAAACAAGAAAATACTGTGACAACTTTTTGCTTTGTTTCTTTCCAAAATTAAAGATTTACATAACTTTGGGGTTTTTTTTCAGACAATTCCCCATCTCCCATAACAAGTAAAGCAAGCACAAACCACCACTCTAAGGATAGTACTGGTACATTAAGAATGTAACAGGACAATCTCAGTACTCTGCCTACCTGACAGAGCCCCAGTTTCCCCTAATGGCTACTATACTAAGTAACATCAGCTCAGTGTTTTGAAATAAAAGCTGAAATTCCTTTTTATTGTTATTTAATGCCCATTTTTTTTTGTTTCTTTTAGAATGGAAGTTTGTCTTTCCTTGTCAAGGGGGAAGAGTGCCTGTGTTTTAAGAAATACATTGTGTGTTTTCATAAGAACTTGATTACTGTCATATTGACCCAAGCAAAAGTGRCATCTAGTCCAGTCTCCTCTCTCAAATGGTGGATACCTAAGGAATCATTCAAAGAACAAGGCAGACACACAGGAACAGTCTCCTGTGGATATGATGTGCAGTGCTGGGCTCGCATGGAGAAGCAGTATATTTTATTAGACCAAGACATATACGTGGAAAAATAAGAAATACTTTTGGTCACACCTTTCTGTGGATTAGAATCACCTTTCAATTAAGAGCAATTGCTTACCATTTTCTAAGATATTTATTAATTAGGCTAGCTCTGAAAGGAAGAAGATGGTACCTTCAGAATGGAGAGATGCTAATGATGGGAGAAAATGGCATTTATTAGCTAAGCAAAAAGGAGAGACCATTACTTCATAGTCTGTTGATTTGGAGAGGGGTGAGGTGTGTGTGTGGGGGGGGGGGGGTGCACGGTGGTGGTGTTGTGTGTGGAAGCAGAAGGAAATTATAATGTACTATCAGACCAGCATCTCTGCTGAGTCCACGGTTTTGGGCAGAGTTAGGAAACCTAGCTCCCATGTGCATTCTGTGGGACAAATTCTGTAGTTTCCCTTAAGGATGAGGTCTGAAAGGAAAAGGAGAATGTGTGTTTTGTGAGAAAACCTCCCTCACAAACAGCACAGTGGTTTGTTTGGTCTATGAAGATGGTTCATGCTGGAGCTGAGTGGTCCTTTTCAGCAGCACAACTACAAGGAATGCAGCCGTGCACTGGATGAAGTACAGCTCTGCAAGATCAAATGTAAAACCAGGGTATGCTGGTGATTTGATGGCAGGGGGTGTTCATTGCTGTAGGAGAGGATGGGCATCAACACATCTAGTATGTCTTGCTCAGGCACAGTTTAAACTGATCTGGTGYTTTGGGCCACAGAGGATTATGCTCTAATGATGAGTTTTGCGGTTTGGGGTGTTTGAAATGTAGGACAAGTGCTTCTGGGAAGATTCTTTCCACACAGGATTTTCTTCTGTTATGTGAAAAATCATTAAACAGTTAAAATGAGCAAGTCCTAGGGATTTTTCTGAACTTACCAGCTCCCAACCCCTGTTCTTCACCCCACTTCCATCCCATTTCCACTTTTTCTTTCTAAACTGGCCTTACTGACACATTTGAACTCGAGTAGTTTTTCTTAACCTGCATTTAGCTTTTACGTAATCACTGCATAGATAGATAATTCTTCAGAACAAAAAWAAAAGAAAGCTTTTTAATCCAGAAATGCATCTGTTTTTCTTTCTGTACTAGTTGATCTGAAAAAAATCTATTATGTACATATACAAACTTTTCCTGTATACACTGGTCCTTCTCCTAGAACAACCTTTTAGGTTATTAGAGATGGTGTTTGTCAGTTTGAGGAGTGTTTTCTCAATATTTCAAATGCAGACCCCAGTAGGTAGAATTTCAACCAACTGATGATGCACTCTTAATTACCTCTCCTGGATTGCATGATGTGTCTCAGAAGGGGACAGGCGAAAGCCAAGGAGGCTTCCCAAAACTAGTCAGAAATTCACATTCATTTTCTACGAGAAAGAGCATATATACTACTTGTTCCTATCTAAAGATCCAGTGTTCAGTCTTTTTAGGATGAACAGAGAAACAATACTATTTAGGGCTGAATATAAATTAGGTTTTGTTCTAGAGAAGAGTTAATAATTTTAATCACTGATGTAGATCTGAAGAGAAACAGCTGTAGCTTAAAACTATAAATAAAATATTCAAGGAATCAAACTTTTCAGCAGAAGATGGGAAAAGGTATTTGTATATATAATTTTTGAAATGTCGTCCTTTGAGAAGAGAGTTTTAGACAGAACTCAATGAACCTCAGTAAACAAGGACATCAGCAATCGACATTTTTAAGGATGTGCAATTTCTAAACATGATCCCACTCCTGCAGTCGTTACACAGCATAGATTTTGCTATTAATTAGTGTGAATGTGGGACAGTACTGCTGGGAGAAAGAAAGTGGCCTAAATAGCATGGTCCAAATTTTATCTGTAGCTATCCAAGAAACACGGATGTCTTTTATTAACCCTTGCCACCTCTGACAGCTAGAAAGAAATGCTGGACTTGTCTTACTACTAATGGATTTGTAGAGCTCAATTAACATGTAAGGCAGAAAGGGTGGGAGCATGCTGCAGAGAAGGAAGACAGCTGGTGGGAGAAGTTCCATGCCTGGTTCAGCTCTGAATGGCAGAATTAACCTTTGGACAAATATGAAAACGTTTGCACACATGACAGAGAGCCTTAATTACCGAATGTCTGGAGAACAGGGCAGGGTTCTTCTCCTCTTCAGGAGCACACTTTATTATTCTCATTCAATTCCAGCGAGTACAGTAAATCCCCCATTCACTCTTAATCATTTTTCTGGACTACACATTTCAGGAGAGCCAACAGGACCTCTATTCTGTTTGTGCAATGGGGCTTCACACATGGAAAAATGGCCACYGCTGGCGGTCACTGCATACCCATTCGCCCTCGCCCCAGAAAATAGCAAGAATTTCAAAAACCTCACAGAAGGTATTGCAAGTCACACAGCATTAGACTTGAGTTATACTGGAATAGCTGCCCACGGGGCAGAGGGAGGAAGGGAAATGGGAAAGCCCTACTGGGATTATTTTCGTATCTCAGGCTGCTGCTGTGGACGCGATGGGAAGAAGGCGCAGACAACAGACTGCCAATAGCTCGGTAGCGAGCTACTTAAAGTGTCCCTGGGGTGAGGCGAGTTGTAGCCACTCCGTCAYCACCGTGTATGCGATGTGCACATCGCGGTCTGCGCCTTCACTCCTGCCCGCGCCCCAAGTSACCGCAGCGCGTCTCCCACATTCCAGACCCGCAGAGATGCCCCCGACTGCGCACTGCTGCCCGCAGCACAGTCCTGGCAGCGGCGCGGATCTCTCCTCCAACCCTGCCCTTCGCCATGTGCCAAACATCGATTCCCCCGCCCGGGATTAGCCCGGCTGTTTGCACGGCGCGGGGCACCGGGGGTGACGGGCCCCGGCCCAGTCCGGKTGCGCCGCTCAACGGCTTCAACAATCGTCATCAACGGGGAATCCAAAGGCACCCCCGGGACAGGCGGGTCCGGCGCGCTGCCGACCGAGGCGGCACAGCCCCGTCCCCCCGATCGCCCCCCCGCCGCGGGGCCCCTTCCCCAGCGCCGCCCCGCCGCCTTTGTGCGCGGCTCGGGGCAGCCCCGCGCCCGCCTGCGCCCGCCCCCGGCTGAGGCGTTGGGAGACGGTCCCTTGCGCAGGAAAGTTCGGCGTCGGTTTCAAGGCTCCTCCCTCCGGTGAAGGCAGACTGCGGGGCGCCTGGAAACCGGTCGGAGGGAGCGCGGCGCGGCGAGGCGAGGGGCGCGGGCTCGAGGGGCCGGCACAAATGGTCAGGCGGCGGCGGCGGAGGCGGCGGCGGCGGCGGTAGTCGGAGGCGCGGCGGACGCGGCCGCCGGTGCGGGCAGAGCTGCGCGCTGCGCTTCGCGGCCGCGTGAGTGGCGGCCGGGGCTGCCCCGTCCCTGCCCGCCGCTCCCTTCATGAGTCGCAAGTTCGGGCCGGGCGGAGCAGCGGCGGCGGCGGCGGGGCGGAGGGAGCCCGGCAGGGCAGGCGGCACCGACTGAGCATGGCCGAGCGGCGCGGGCCGGCGGTGAGCGGCGGCGGGGAAGTTGGCAGCGGCCGGTGCCCGCGGCTGCCGCTGCTGCTGGCGCTGCTGTGGGCGGCGGCGCTGCCGGCCGTGGGGCAGCTGCCGGCGTCGCAGTACAACGGCGAGCGGGGCATCTCCATCCCRGACCACGGCTACTGCCAGCCCATCTCCATCCCGCTCTGCACTGACATCGCCTACAACCAGACCATCATGCCCAACCTGCTGGGCCACACCAACCAGGAGGACGCGGGGCTGGAGGTGCACCAGTTCTACCCGCTGGTGAAGGTGCAGTGTTCGGCCGAGCTCAAGTTCTTCCTCTGCTCCATGTACGCGCCGGTGTGCACCGTGCTGGAGCAGGCCCTGCCGCCCTGCCGCTCCCTGTGCGAGCGGGCCCGCCAGGGCTGCGAGGCCCTCATGAACAAGTTCGGCTTCCAGTGGCCCGACACGCTGCGCTGCGAAAAGTTCCCGGTGCACGGGGCGGGCGAGCTCTGTGTCGGGCAGAACGCCTCCGAGCGCGGCACCCCCACGCCCGCTCTGCGCCCCGAGAGCTGGACCAGCAACCCSCACCGCGGGGGCGCCGGCGGCGCCGGGGGCCCGGGACCTGGAGAGCCCCGCGGGCGCTTCACCTGCCCGCGGGCGCTGAAGGTGCCTTCCTACCTGAACTACCGCTTCCTGGGAGAGAAGGACTGCGGGGCGCCCTGCGAGCCGGGCCGTCTCTACGGGCTCATGTACTTCGGGCCCGAGGAGCTGCGCTTCTCCCGCACCTGGATCGGCATCTGGTCCGTGCTCTGCTGTGCCTCCACCCTCTTCACCGTCCTCACTTACTTGGTGGACATGAAGCGATTCAGCTACCCCGAGCGGCCCATCATCTTCCTCTCAGGCTGCTACACGGCGGTGGCCGTGGCCTACATCGCCGGCTTCCTCCTGGAGGAGAGGGTGGTCTGCAACGAGCGCTTCTCCGAGGACGGTTCCCGCACCGTGGCGCAGGGCACGAAGCGGGAGGGCTGCACCATCCTCTTCATGATGCTCTACTTCTTTGGCATGGCCAGCTCCATCTGGTGGGTCATCCTCTCCCTTACCTGGTTCCTTGCTGCTGGCATGAAGTGGGGCCATGAGGCCATTGAGGCCAACTCCCAGTACTTTCATCTGGCCGCCTGGGCCGTGCCGGCCATCAAGACCATCACCATACTTGCCCTGGGACAAGTGGATGGAGACGTCCTCAGCGGCGTCTGCTTTGTGGGCATCAACAACGTGGATGCCCTGAGGGGCTTCGTGCTGGCCCCCTTGTTCGTCTACCTGTTCATCGGCACCTCTTTCCTGTTGGCTGGCTTTGTGTCCCTCTTCAGGATCCGGACCATCATGAAGCATGACGGCACCAAGACAGAAAAGCTGGAGAAGCTCATGGTGAGGATAGGCATCTTCAGCGTCCTCTACACGGTGCCRGCCACCATTGTCATTGCCTGCTATTTTTACGAGCAAGCTTTTAGGGAACAGTGGGAGAGGAGCTGGGTCACACAGAGCTGTAAAAGCTATGCCATTCCCTGCCCCAACAACCACAGCGGCCACCACCCACCCATGAGTCCCGACTTCACTGTCTTCATGATCAAGTATCTCATGACCTTAATCGTGGGCATCACCTCGGGCTTCTGGATCTGGTCTGGGAAAACCCTGAACTCTTGGAGGAAGTTTTACACCAGGCTCACCAACAGCAAGCAGGGCGAGACTACCGTCTGAGACCCCTGCCTGCCAGGCTAGGGAGATGCGGGCAGGCAGAGGACTGAGGCTCTGCCTCGGGAAGCAGCTTCTTATCCAGCCTGGGCAAACTTTTGGGACTGCGAATGGCTTCTGCAGGCAGCGGGGAACGGAGGACGAGCCGGGGTACCCCGGTGCTTGGAATCTCCGGGCTCTGCCCTCCCCTCGCTGCTCGGGCTGTCTCCTGTAGGACCTGAACGCAATGTCAGGTTGGGGGAGAGAGATGTAAATAGCCTCTGTAAGATTTTGTAAGTATATTTGTATTTAAATTACAAAAACTCACTTTTTTAATTATTTAGGACACTTCTAACCCGTTGGGGGATTTTACTTCCTCGCTTCCCCCCCCCCCCCTTTTTTTTTATTTAAAGAAAAAAAGGCTTTTAATTTTTATTTCATAGGGCAGGATGGGAAAAGCTGCCGGTAAGAGAATCGAAAACAAACCCTTTTATTCTCCCCCATACAGGTTTTGTAATGGCTTTGCTTGGAATTTCAGCTGCATGAGCAGCAGGGCCCAAAGCGGGGCTGCGGCCGGGGGCGCCTCCTGACCCGGGCTGGGTCCCGGTGCTCCTCCCGGTGGAGGTGGGCATGGGGAGGAGCGCCGCTTCCCGCCCCGACCCCGGCCCCGGACGGGGAGCACAGACCCCTGCCCGGCCCCGGACGGGGAGGACGGAGAATCGCCCGGGGGACGGCTGTGCGCCGAGCCCCGGCCCCGCTGAGCCCCTCCAGGCCTTTCTGGGGGTGCAGATAACAGCCCTGCCTGGGCGGGCCGCTCTGTGCAGGCAGAGAGAGCCCCTCGCAGTGCCCGCGGCCGGGTTACACGGCTCACGAGGAGTWGGCCCGGTTCCGTGTAGGAGTTGGGGCTCAGCACCACCCGCAGCACCTGTAGCACCTCCGATGGTTCAGGAGTTGGATGGCGACAGAGATACACCGAAATTCCCTCCTGGTTTTTTTTTTTTTTCTAAGCCCACTTTCCAGTCCTGGGGAGCTTCGCGGGTGCTCCCACCGCCGCCGGCCCCGGTCCCTCCCCGCCGGGCTGCTGCTGGCTGGGGTCAGCAGGATCAGGAAATAGGGGCTCAGTGAAAAGAGCTTCATCGGAATAAAACGCAGCATTCAGTTCGGAGCTTTTGTTTGTTTCCCCCTGCCCCGCCAGTTATGTTCATACACCCACTCTTCATATGGGAAACATTGGAGCCATTGCCATTCATCTGAATTGTAATTCATTGAGATTTAATTCATTACAGATCATGAGGGTGTGATGATTTTTGCCAGTAGTAAAAACAATGGAAAGGAAAACAGAAAACCGGAATGCATAATCACTCTGGTGAGATGTGAGACCTGAAAGAGCCTCTGCTGTCTTTTTTCCCTTCTTTTTTAGGTACAGAAATAATGTTGCATACTGCAAGGATAAGATACCATGTGTGCAGTATATCTACTACCTTGTATCCTCCTGGATGTGTGGGATTGTGCTTCTAATACATTAAAAAAGTTAAAGACAAAATTGTAACTTTGGACAGATGCATTTGAATATATAGACCTCTGTATGAAAACAGCAGAATGCTTCTCTCCTGATTGTATTGTTTTAAACTTTTTTATATTACAAATGCCTGTATTTAGGTTCATAAACATTATCTATGGCTACCATACCCTGAAATGCAAAATTATTTTAATTTGGTATGCATTTATTTCTGTTCATTATCACAAGATCATCTATATTTATAGAGGAATAGAAATTTATATATATTAAATACCATATTTTTAATTTCTCTGAAATAAATTGAGGTTTTGTACAAAAATATCTTGTCCCTTTACGTATTCCTCTGACTAACKTATACTGTGTGAATGCAGTGTATATATCATAAAACGTGTGGAATTTGTTTTTTCTTTTCTTACATTGAGTTCACAGTTACAAGCTGGAATTCAGTGTAGGAATTCATTGTGCATTTTGGTTTTTATCTCTGGGCCGGTCTAGATTAATCCTTCAAAAGAAGTAATGTAAACTGTTCAAGATCTCTGGCAGGGTATGGTTGGTGGTGTGAAATCCAAAAAGAGATCTGCTATATGGCAGGAGAAAGAAAGAAGCTCACCAGTTCTTTTTTAGTATGTTGGGGTTTTTTGTTTGCTTGGTTTTGGTTTTTTGGTGTTTTTTGGTTTTTTTTTTTTTTTTGGTTGAAGAAAAAGTTTCTCTCAACTTAGCTTTTCTTCTCCTTTTCCTATTAAAATATTAAAAAAAAATATTCTGGCTGCTTGAAATGACACTCAGCTACATTGCAATATAGTCAGAATATTTAAATGAGTAAAATAGGGTTTTTTCCCCCCCTGAATTTGGAATGTTTGGTTAATCCAGAGTTAAACGATATGTTCGTGGAAGCATTTCAGCTTTATGGAAAGTACACACATTCTTTAAGCTTTCAAGACAGTACTTTTTTTTTTCTGTAATTMATTGTTCGAAGTGCTGTTCAGTAAGTATGGGTTTATTAGGAAAGGCTGGTTAATTATAAAACTTAATTTTTGAATTTTAGTGTTAAAAGCTAGCAAAGCATTTCATTCTGTAGATCTGGAGGCAGATAATAATGATTTTTGGCCTGTATGCTTTTTTCAAATCCTGATGCATAAGTAGCCATAGAGAAGTATGGGAAGCTTAACAGAATTTCTCTAAGGTGGAACAAGGGAGCAGGATTTTCTCAATTTTTTAAAATTTGTTGTACATAGGCATAGTTCCTACTTTCTCAGATATTTGGACATTTTTCTCACGTCCCCGTCCCCCCCCTTTTTKGGGGGTATTTTAGCATTTTTAATTGTGCTGTTTAGCACTCTGCTAATGACCTGAAGTACAAGCCATTCACTTTCAGTTGCAATGGAATTCTTTTTGGTCACCGTATAATTACATTTCAGTCGTTTTGACTGATCTGTTTTCTTGCAACAATGTATGCGATTTATTTATGCATGGGAGAATGCATTTATTTGTAACAGAGATGTTGTGTTTATGGTCGGAATGGGAAGACAAATTCTTAAAAATACTTCTCAGAAATGAATAATGGATTTTTCTCTACAAGAGGTAAAATGTCAGTATTTGCAGTTCATGATTTGAAGCAGATATGGATCTCCTTCAGCTCTCTGAAATTTTTTTTTTTCTTTGCAGAGCTGAAGCTCCATGTTCAATCTTGGATATTTTAATAAATATACTAGAGAGCGCAGTATGTTCGTAAATCAGTTGAAAGAGCACCCCCTGCTTTTTTGTTTGCTAATTTTTGTGACCCTTCACAGGGCAGTAATTTGCAAAGGTCACAGCCATCACTGAATGCTGTGGTGCTATCTGTGTGATCACCCAGCTTTTTGTATTTTATTTCTCAACACGTAATGGTATTTCAGGTGCTTTATTAATATGATACAAAGATGTATTTTGCATGGGGCATCAGTAATGGTTTACTGTTAAAAAGAAATCTGTCCATTGCTCCAGGGGGTTTCAATGTTTTTTTTTTATAGCTACTCTGAGTAATTGAGGTGCCATGTTACCAGAGAAAGTATCAATATATAGTAAGTAGAAAGTAGCAGTATACTAAGAAGCAGGTTTGCCGACTTCTCTTTTCCCTGACAAGAAGGTTAATATAAGAACARAACTGGTATGACAAAGTTTGTTGGGCTGAAGTTCTTGTTAAGTCAGCAGCTTTGCTTTGTCTCGTGGGATGTATTTATACCCTGGAATGAAGGGACACTCAAAATCATCATTCCCCTGGAGAGGGCTGTAKCCTGAAGAGCTGGGGATGTTGATTTACTGTTCATCCTTCAGTAGCAGTAATGCTCTTAATGTAGTGGCAAATTTGTGGTATTGGAATGAAATTATGTGCTGTTTCCATAACAAATCCTATTGGGAAGGAGGATTTCTGGTTTGTTCATATAGTAATACCCAGAATTTATGGTTTATGCATATATTTGTATGTTTATGTTGTGTTTGGTTTCGTTTTTTTCCATAGTGGGGCAAGACTGCAGTATGGTGGGGCTCAATTCTGCCCTCTGGATGATGCCCACCCTTCTGCTGCCATCCCTTTGCACTTTAAAAAAAAWTATTATTCAAAGGGATGATAACTAGTTATGAGAAGAGACTGCTGTTTATTTACAGGATGAGTAGTTTTCGAAATAGGCGATGGGCTCATCAGTCTTTTGCCAATCCCAGTCACCAGGGACAACTTCCAGACTGACAGCATAGTCCTTTTGAAAAGGTATGTGCCCTGAAGCTGATCAGAGAAAGTAATCATGGGTTTGGCATGACACATACTTTGAAATTATTCAGGGTACTTTGCAAGAAGTTTGCACTTTTGTGATATAATTCTTCCACCCCAGTGTGGCATGACCTCAGAGGGAGCTTCGGCTAGCAAAACTCAAGACATGAAGAGATGCTAAGTAAGGAGTTTAAATGCTTASCTATTAAAATAAGGAAACTGAGGCACAGCTCTGTTTTTATCATTAATTTACCCTCTGGTGCTCAGGCACTGGAATTGCATTTTATTTCATAGATAATTCCAATGACAGCCCTATACGACTGGCAATACTGTGCAAAATCAGTTCTGAATATCAGTCTCACTCCACCCTTTTAATTCTGGATTGGATTGGTTGCTGTTTGCATTGCTGGACTGAGAGTATCATTGTTCTGCATGTTGTGCAAACTTATAGTCAGTAGATCAAATTCTGAAGTCAAATATTGATTCAAAAATGCCAGTCTGTAATCTGCTCGGTCCCATTGCTCTTGCATCCATAGCTGTGAGGATTTTTCATATTTGTGAATCTCTTGCTTCTCTTGTTCATCAGTTGAGCTGCAAGGCTTGTGCAATGATTCATGCTCATTTGGAGAAGGAGWACTTGAGGATTTTATTGCTTTGGATTGATTCCTTTGCTGTTTCTGTGTTTACAGCATAAAAGAGAAATGCTATTTCTAATCAATTTTGTAACAGCAGTACCATAATTTAAAAACAGGYTAGCAAGTTTAGAAAACAGCATTTGTCTTACAGCTGAAGCCTTGGTTTTCACAGTTTAGTGTTTAGACTAGTCTACAAGCATTTGAAGATGTGCAATAGCTTCTTAAGGACAAACTAAGCCATGATTAGGTCCAGGGCACGTTGCAGGCATTATGTGCCCCATATTCATAGGTGAATGGTGGTAAACACCATCAACACCCAATGATGGTGTTAAAGCAGACGAGATAGGCCCTGTAAAGAAAAAGGAAAGGCATAGTTGCATTTATGTGCCAACTTAAATTCATTCTGCACCYTTTGTTGTTTGAGGTCACTAAACAGAGAAGGAAATGTAATTTCTGTCATATGGAAGAGATTTCAGTGAATTAGCAAAATAGACCTTAATAAACAATATGTAGATGCAAGTTTAACATCTTCGAGATAAAAGCAATACCACTTTGATAGTTGAGTTGTAGACAATGCTTTTAAAAATTTTAAATACTTTCAAGCATCCTGATTTTGTAGGCCATGACAACTGTGTTTCAGATCTCAGCTTGTGTTTGTTCTAAATTTCCAGTGTAACCACATCAGAGAGTCTTCCAGTCATGAGGTCTTGCCCTTGTTTGCATTCAAATCAGCAGCATTAAATTGCTTATCTTGAGGTTGAGTAAATAAACTTTAGTTTTCTACTCAGGCAACACTTAATGAAGACCCAGATCTGTATTCAGCCACTGACCTCTTATGAAGTGAGACCTCACAAGCCTTACCTTTTCCCAGTATCCTAAGACTTTGTKGCAGTATGTCGAAAGTATTTGGCATGATTGAGCTTCACTAAGGTGAAAACTTCACAATAACCATTAAACTGATGTAAACATGCTCCATTGGGAGGTTTCTGTCAGCTACYGTGTAAAGTATTTTTGATGGGTTATCTTAGAAATAATTTTTTCAGAAGTGCTAAAGTGATAGATTTTTATTTGCAATTAGCTGTCATTTCAATGGTTGCATTATTACTGGTCTGCAGCATATAATAAGGTGTTATCCTAGGCTAACATAGCATGCTACCCTATGTCARAAGTGCAGCTCAGCAGGTGGAATTTTTCCTCCTTTTGGTATCACCAGGATTCCTTTGGGTGAGAGAGAAGGGTATTTTTGTCTAGTTCTAGCATATCTTGGCTAATATTAACTATTTGCTGCAGCACAAATTTAGAAATATTTATGGGGTAGTCTGATGACAAAGACCACAAGAAAAACGAAAATGTYCTGTACCCCTCAGGTGGGATGTCTTGATGCTGTTTTGTTGCATACTTGTTTGTATAATTCTGATCCCACATAACTGTTTTACACAGTGCTAGTCACACTGGCTGTGTTTACTGAGACTGAAAGTATGGCTCCATAGTGCTGTATGACTGTTGTCTTGTTAAGGTTAAGTACTATTGCTTTGTTCCTGGTAACTTGTTTGAGGTCCACTATCAGGCCCAGCACTGCCAGCCACAGGACTGTGCAGTCCATCTGAGCAACACAAGAACATGCCAGCCCCCACCTGACACCTTGCCCACCCCTGGCGTGATACCTGTAGTTCCACTGGGCACTGGTCTGTCACTCTCCCTCCCTTGGCCTTTGGCTGCAAACTCCATGGATATTTTACTGGCAGCAGCACTGCTGAGGCTGTGCTGGATTGGCTCATTTTCCTGGCTGCCCAAGCAGTGTGCTGGCTTTTTGTTTTTTCCCCCACCTACCTAGGGTGGAGACTATCCTGGCTGCTCTTAATCCCTGCATTTGATGGAGGAAGTTATGGGCAGTTTGTGCCATTACAACATCCTCAGCCAACCTACCGTGGCTCCTGTTCTACTTGTCTCTTGCCTGTTACTCTCAGGAAACTCACCCAGAATTGTCCTTGCTCCAACCATGGTCAGAATATAACTTGGTCAGATCCCTATTTATTGTTGACAGCTGACTGTGCAATGTTTATCATGTTGATCACAAAATCATTGCTGTCCAGAGAAGTGACACTCTCTAGGTGTTTGACAGCTTCTTTATTCATGACATTTCACTGTTAAATTCAAGCACAAATACTATCCCAGAAGAGCTGATCTTGAGTTAATACTGAGACTACAGAGTGGGCAGGTAAGGATTTTCCAGTTATTCAAATTAAAATATTACTGCGCATTGTAGTAAATTCACTCCATGTGAAATTGAGAAGAAAAGGCTGCAACACACCTTCATGACTGCCTTCAGGAAAATGAGTGTTTCATTTATAGCCTACTCATCTACAAATGCATCTAAAGAGGAAATGATAATAAAAAAGCCAACACAAAACCTCAAGGTGGGTTTCTCAAAATATTTATATAAATGAAAAAATTGCAGGAAAACCAGCTCATCACAAAGTCAGATTTTGCTATGGCTCTCGTTAACTTCTCAGTATTTGTTTTTCTATAATGGTGAAAGCTTCGCTTTCATTTTCTGTGAATGGGGAAGGTAATTAGTCTCTTAGCATGAAGCTGTCTCTTAAAAGACTGTATGTAGTTTATTTATTTAYTTCTTAATTAAGAAAATAACTATTCTAATTCTGAGGGAAATGAAAGGAAATTTTGCAACCTGCTCAAAGGTTTAGCATTTTGTAGGATTGGATACTTCACTGCTAATAAAATTATTAGAAGCAAATGGTGCTCTGTTGTAAGAAAATGGATTCTGACCAATTCCAGTTAGGAGTTGTAACTGGGATGACTTAATTGGTGTCCGAGCACAATCTTCACTTMGTGACACAAAGATTTGGAGTCGTGGAGCATACCAGCTCTCAGCTCATGTGTGACAGCAAATGGGGAGACTGCCAAGGCTGGAGTCTGTAGTGTTACTGTCCCCAGGGATGAGCTTGTGGGGGAGAGAGGTGGAAATCAGGGCCTGGGTAGGCAGCAGGCTGTGGTGTGCAGGCAAGGAAAAGTCACAGAGACAGGAGGAGGAGGAGGGATTGCAAAGGGGGAAGGCAGTAGGAGATGGTTCTCTATTCAGGCCAGGTTTGAGATAATGAACTGGGAACTTATGGCAGTGCAGGATTTATGCCTCTCTTGCCAAAAGTAACCAAAGACCACCATAACTCAGATGTAGGAAGGGGATGGCTTTCCAGAGCATGCAGAAACCATGGGCAGGTCCTCTAGCACATGCCCTAGAGACACCGAAATTGGAGGCAGGGAAACCCTGTCAAGACAAGCTGGGTGTTTCTGAACCCCAACAAGAAAAACCCCCTTTGTTGCACCATGGAAGAGGGACAAGCAGAGTGGCCTGCGAAGCTGGCGCTGAGGTGGTGGTGGGATGGGGAGSAGGGCACCGTGAGGAGCCCAGCCAGAGCCAGCTCTCTCTGGATGGCAACCACAAGGCTTCCACAGGTTTCCCTGGATCCTGTTTTCCACTCCAAGATTAAAAAATCTCCCTATGGCGGAAAATGGAAAGGAAATTGTGTGGTAGGCTTTGTTGTGTTTCCAGCTGACTATTTCCATGAAGTGGGTAGCCCAGTGTTTCTTAAGATATCTTTACAGTAAGAGTAAAATCCCAGCTCTGCTGAAAGCAACAGGCAATTGTGAGCCTCCCAGTGGCCCCATGAGGGCTGTAATTTCATCTTGGCTTCAAGATGCATTAGGAAGTGCATGGAGATCCTGGGAACAGAAAAAGGGAAAGTCAAGAATAAAGATTTCTCATCCAAAAGTTTTTTCATAGCGCTTAGTTAGTTTCATCAGAATTCAAAATGTTTTCAGTGTTTTTCTGATCCTATTTGCTAAGGTTATATAGGTACCATCCAGGGACAGACATGATCTAAACATCTGAAACTTCAGTGCCTGACTCCTCTGTTTTATAAAAAAAAAGAGATTAGTCCCTCAAGAGCRATCAGTTACCAAATGATTGTTTCAGTTTTGGGGTCCTTAAAAAAAGAAGGTAATAATCTSTGTTTGAAATGTGGCTCCTTTCACYTCTATGTRTGCTGGCAATCTGAATGTCTAGCAGGTATTTCTACTATCATTTGGTTTTCCAATTCTTTGTAAAAGTCCCATTTTATACTTTCTCAGAAGTGCTGTTTTCTTGCAGCTGTTCTGGAAATAGCTCTTCTGTCGCAGCCAGCAAGGGGATGTGTACCATTTGTGAAGGCAGCCTGGAGAGCAGGCACAGGCAAACTGCAAAACAACATAACTTGTGGAATTAACACTTCACGTTGACACCCATTAAAAATATTCAGAGATTGACTCAGCCTGCCCATGTTGCACAAATAACATGCTTGGATTCAAGATCTTATCTGCTCTCAGCACAAGTTCACTGTGGAAGGCCTGATCCTGTTCTCATTAACCTACAAAGGAGTTTTGCTGCACACTTCAAAGAGAATTACATGAGCAGGATTTGCAGTGAAGCGCTCATGGTTCCTGTATCTTTTCCCTTTTTTYYTTYYKKTTTTWAAAAAATTATATTCCAAACTACAACAAAACAAAACCAAACAAAAAAAGTAGGCTAGGAAGCAGTTGAAATAAAGCTGCTGTCTGTTGAGCCATGTTGTTACTTGAGAGCTCTGTTTGTTTGGAGTTCTTAAGTGCAAATTGAGAGTAGAAACCAGAAATAGCTGAGAAGGATTTGGTTATATTTGTAGCTGAGTACCCTCAATTCCCATCGTTTCTGTAACAGGAGTCTTGCATTGCCCATGGTATTTCTTTGCACCTTGCACAAGTATTTGCAAAATTCTGGAACAGAGCCGGTGTGTGCAGCCACTGATGATGTATCCATGCAAACAGCAGTGCCTGTGGAGGAAAATCACTGCAACAGCACCACTAACCCCTGGGAAGGGAACCACGTTCCTTCTTTATTTTCCCTGTGCACAGCTTTTGAAAAGGAGGAGACACATATGGAGSAGGGATGGGACAGAGCAACCACTGGGAACTTTTTTTGGTTTTCTGTTTCTTCCATGCTGTCAGATTAAAGAAGAGAATGAGTTCACCCATATTTTGCCCTTATGGTTTTACTGCTTTGTAGAAGAAARGCCTTGTGGCTCTACAAATAGGCTGGTTCCTTTGGCAGAGGGAGCAGCACACATGTCACTCAACCATTCAACACACTCCAGGTGTTTTAAAAACTTTCTTTGTGCTAGAAGGGCATGGCACTCCAAACGCATCACCACAGTGGTGTGCAGCAGTGGACACCCCCGSTCCAGAAGAACTGTCCCTCTTGTTGAGGGCCAGAGAGACTCTCTGTCTCTATTGTCCCCTTTCCTCCATCTGCAGGCCATAACCACAGCACCTGCCTCAGTTCAGATGCTGATCTCTACTGCCCATGTTTGCCAATAAAAATACCATACAATATCATCATCTGCTGCTACCTGAAACCCAGTGGTACTGAGATGGTGACAAACTCAGTTGCTCCCATTGTCTCCCAAATTYGACTTCAGTTTAAAGGGTCTTGCATCCCCGTTTCCTATTCTCTGAAGCTTGCTTACCTAGTTTCAAAGCTATGAAGTCATCGTKTGTGGGGGATGCTCTGTGCTGTCCTGAGGCAGCAAACATGAACGAGCTTGCTTCTAGTCTTTGAGGGTTTTTTCCCCCCTGCCCTACTGTTGCCCTGTTTGATTCTCAGTCAGCCTTGCCAACTCCTCACCATGCCAGAAGACGGTTTCCTTACCCCTGTGCTGCAAACACTCTCTTCCCTCCTGGCTGTGGGCAGGCATCCCTCMAAGCTGTTCCTTCTCACTTTGGCAACTCTTACAACACAAGAATTGAGGCAAATGACATGCAGGGACATGAACCTCTGTTTTTTTCTCCACCACAACTACTTCAGTTGCTGGAAACTTTGCTGYTCTTCCGTGGCTTCTGATGAGTGTCACCATCTTAGCCCCTATCTCTCTGCACAATTATTCATTGAAATTCAGTGAGAGTCTGAGTCTGCAGTTGAGGTTTAGCATGCCAAGTGGATTTAAGTTTTGGGTCCACATGACTGCTCTAAGGCCAACAAAGTAGGAATAGGACTCAAATTTTTCTGTATCTCCTTTGTATATCTTGATAAATAGATTATTCTGAGGATGTGTCTTCTCTTTTTTTCACAAAGTAGCTGCTAAACATCTGAGGTTTCTCATAATGCAAGATGGGAAGAAGTCTGAAATTGAAAAGTTTCAGAGGGCATGTAGGTGACCTGTTTTCCAAGCCTTTCTAGGGGACCTCTTTTAGGCTGATTCTTGCACTCTGTGCTGTCTTCTTTCTGGTGTCAGGAGAACCCAAAACCTTTCTGAAAACTCATTTGGTTCTGCTCTGAGCTGCTCTGGTGAACATCATCAGGGATATTCATGGGGAGGCCCAGAGAGCACCCCAACTACTGCTGTGAAGACTGGGGGCAGCAGCCTGACTGTCAGAAGCCTCACTGAGCAGAGATGTGAGCTCTGCCCCGCTGCCGCTCTGCCCCTCCGCATCGGAAAGGATGTAAGGAAGGACAGCACACCAACGTGACAACAGCTAATTCAAAAAGCCTTGTTGTCCTTCTGTGGTGCTCCTAATGGAAAAGAATGATTTTAGATAATCACAAAAACATGTCCTGTGGCAAAAAGCAATCCCTGCTACCTCTGAATCTGTTTAGAAGATGACATGTTCTTGGCAAACGCTTCAATAGCCCCTGAAATGCCCAGTGCATGTTTACGATCTAACCAATAAGTTATAGGTTAYTYTTTTTWTTTTTTTTTTTTTTTGCAATTCATTGAAGAACATTGACAAAACTGCAAACATATGTTTCTGCTGCTAAAGCTTAGTCTTATCACAGTTTGAAAATGTGGAAAATCAATTACATGCTTTGAATTGCTCCCTTTATTGCTATWAAAGAATTTCTTCATTCTTTCAGGATAGTGTACACTTGGTAACATCCACTGCTAACAGGCTGTTAGGACTTTCTGCTAAATTAATACACTACAAGTAAACTAAACAGAAGGCCAGTGGAATGYTAAACATCCACTTTCTCCTCTGTTGTGGCTGTGCTGCAGCTTGGGAGCCCTCAGCCTTGTTGCTACAACATCTGGACAACATTTGGGGCTGTCTCTCAAGTGCACGGGTGTGCACCTCCGGTGAATTTTAACTTTCAACATCTCTCTGCCTCTAATCTATATTTAATGTTTCATGACTAGTAGTCAAAGAAACTTCAGCTAAATATCAGGTTGGAATGAAAATGATCCTTGGGAAAACACTAATTTTCAGCATTCGCCGGCAAAGTATCTGTGACAGGGACATTCCCTGGAGATTTGTAGCCCATTCTCTCACAGTAATAATAATTAAGACTCGTGATTACTGTGCCCACATAATCAAAGATCGCTTCATAAAATGTACTCCCTAAAGGGACGAATTCCCTGCTCCTAACTGGATGTCAGTCAGAGGGATCAGCACCCCCAGGGATCTGGAGTCTTTGCTTGCCCTTTTCATTACCGTGTTGTTAGCATTGTGTTACTTCATATTCTTCTCAATGCAAATGAGTAGGTAATCATGTGTAAATCGTGCCCTCCAGAAGGTGCATGTAGTGAGGTTTTTTCCCCCAAATCTACCACAGGGATTTCTCACATGGAACATAATTACATCTCTGCCATATGGGCTCATTTATATTCTATTACAGGTTAAGCTAATACGGCTCAGAAATATGCTAAAAATACCTCAAAGTATTTTGAGCACTGTCAAAACACTTGTCATTTCTTTCTTGCCTCTTTGATTGTGAATGACTTTATATTTATTTAGAGATCCACAGTGCCAAGTAACTTCAGAAAAACAAAATCAGACCAGTCCGTGTTGCCCAGTGTCCAAAAAATGCTTTAAATTCTCTCTCATGACAGCCTTCTTCAGTACTGGCAAATAGGTGGGTGAACAATGAAACAGAAAATCCTCTAAGACATATTTACCTGCAGCAACACCTCAGTGGGTTTTAGATTTCCCAGGAGGAAAGGGATGTGCATTTCAGTCATGTAGTTTTATCATCATTAGGCTGGATCAGGCCTGTGTTTGATGTAATTAYATTGTCCTGACAAAGCTATACCTGCACCTTAACCCTTATAAAGTACAAGCCTCTCTGCAGGGCTACTGTGGAAATAATTGTTCCCTAAAAACAATTATGGTAATATAAGGATAGGTCACCTTTAAAACTGGAGCCACTGGAGGTTGTTTTCAGAATTGAGGTTCTATATATTTTCCAGTTTCAGCAGAAATGTTTAATTTCAGTGTAAGAGTTTATTTGAAATGATTTTTCAATCATTATTACTTCACTGACTTTTAAAACTAACACCACTAACATACCTGGACAAAGTCTGAGTCTACTGCAATGAATCTTAAGTTTATTCTTTTTATTCATACATTCAATATTTCACCCTTTGAAATTTAATCAGGTTTCCTTTATTCCATTAGCTAAGAAGGAAACATRTAGAAAGTAATATGCAGGTAGGAAGATTAGGCCAGAGGATGGGAGAGAACCACACTGGACCTGCACATGGTACTTCAGATGGCATTTTACAAAAGTGATTACTGACTTTTGTTCCAAGGAGAGGCTTGTAAGAATTGGATGAGGGTTCTGAAAATGTCAGCTTTGTGTTTCCTATAACAAGAAGATAAAATTGAGTCCTGTTTTATAAAGTCCTTTGAGGTTTTCAGTGATGAAAAATTCTATGTAACTATAAAAACCACTCTATAACTATGAAATAAACTCTAGTACCTTTCCAGAATGTATTAACGTATTTCAGAGTGTTGCCAAGAAGTGTTGGCTTTTTTTTGCTTTCTGATTTTATTATACGACAGCATAACCTTTTAGATTATTCAACACTTGAACACTAAACTCGACCTTTCCTGAATGCTTTTTGCATGTTTTCAGAGAGCAGTAATTATTGCTAACACATTGTGCTCAGACTTCTGTGCAACAGTGTGTAAACCACTARCATTAAGTGTATGAAAAGCTCCCTTGAAGTCAGACACTTATGTATTTTTCTGGATCAAAGCCTAGAAGCTACAATGTCTGTAATTGTGCAATCACATGAGACTCAGAGGAGAGTGTTTCCTTAGAGTTTACCTTGTTCTTAAAAGACATCTTTCAAAATCAGCTGAAACAACAGGGTTTTGGTCAGAGCTAKGTGCTGGTTGTTGCTGGATAAGGAGAGCAGTCTGTTTGATTRTGTTTTCAGTGTAGAAGGGGAAAAAATTTTCAGACCAGCAATGAGTTTATTTAGTTACCCAAGAAAAGTATTTTTCCAGCTTTTGTAAKTCTTGAAGCACTGTAAAGGACACTGCAGTGATTTCATATATTGGGGAGGCATTAAAAAAAGAGTGGTCGTATGGGCTGTAGAACAAGGAGAAAAAAATTTCAAATCTCAGACCTAACTCAATTAACTAAAGTTTCAATTCAGCCATCATAGACTTTTGAKTAAAGAACTGCTGTACAATTTCTTTTGCAGGTTCTATAGCTCTGATGTGTAAAAGCATCCTGTGCCTTTGGAAAAAGAGCCTCCCCTTACATACACAAAAGGGTGGGTTTTTTGCACAGCATCTCCACAGCTTGCTTCCCTTTTCTTCAGGCAAGGTTTTCATTTTCATTCCATAATTTCATTTATTGTAAAATAATAACAATCACTGTGGATACTGCACTGAGGTTGCTGTGTTCATAGCATGGTTTTATGCACATCCCCAGGCATCCAGCACTGCTCACTGCTGCAGTWGAGCCAGGGTGGTGGCACCAAGTGTTCTGACATCCCCATGTCACACCAAACCACGGGCAGAGGCAGCAGACAGGGGCACCAAACCAGGTAACAATATTTCCAAGTATCCCAGACAACAACATTTCCRAGAGAGGCAATGACTGCTAATGCGCCCTCCTAGAGTTCTCCTTTATTAATTGCATGCTTGAAGCAGCAATTTGGTGATATTTGCATTGCATATTTGTCAGCCATATGTCAGTATGTCAATATTTCCCTCTAGAGGGTGGGAAGTCATGGATTTTCAGCRGAGATCTCTAGCTGGTGCTGCACATATATGCTCAGTTCTGTGTTCTTGGTGAGGTGTTTATTTGCAGTCAGTGCCTGGATGGAAAATTCTGGCCTGCACTGKAAATGAGTGCATTTCATAACGCATATGGTTTGGAGGAATAAGTAAATCAAGAGCCTTTGTATGAAAATTTGATTCCTTATATTCACGCTGATGTTTTAAATCAATCATTCCTGGATATATAAATCATCTCATGATTGAGTTTGGATCTTTTTTGTCGTTTGATGGATGAATGTGAAATTCTTTCCCTGTCAAATGTGATCTACTGTCTGCTAATACCCAGCTCTCTGAAACCCTTTGTAAATCATTATAGTTTGCATCATCTATTTGGCTAACACACAGTGTCTGCTTTTCAAATCTGTGTAGATGATAATCTGTTTTAATACCTGTACAAATCAATTAAATTTATTTTGTGCACTGTYCACTAGATGCCAAATTGGGTGGAGAATAGAAACACTTAGCAGGGGAATCAGACTCTACATAAACATGCATTAGMAGAGCCTTGCAGTCTGGGTGGGGGAGGATGTGAAATTTAGCATTTGATTTCCTCATCTACAAACAGTTTAAAAAAATTGGCTTCCAGAAGCAAAAATACAGGGCAGAACTGTAGAGCCCTTATTGACGTTGCTGAACAGATTCTTATTGGATTTATCCCACTGGAGCTTAATAATATCACCTCCAGGGTGGCTGAAAGGATGCAGAGTTTCTTGCAAGGCACTTTGATGCTTTGTCTAGCGCAGAACGTAGGCAGCATATCTTCAAACCCCCTCATGGGGCCAGACATCTGATTCCTCTTTGCTGTTTCAGATCACCATCGCTGCAGTGCAGTTTAGGGACCTCTAAATGTTCAAACTGACTGCTGGTAAAACTGATGGGTGTGCTAAGGTACCTGATGGATTCTGCAAGAGGATTTGGGTCCTTTGTCAATCCTGTGTATCCCAGCTTTCATGCCTTCATTTTAGATTGTGTATTCTGTCATTTACAAAATGAAGCTTTCTTTAAGTAAGAATTATCTACCTCCTTTTCACCCCTCACAGCTACCGTCCTGTAGATAAAATGCAGTTGCACTGGGAAAATTTAAAGTTGACTGCGACCATAATGCTTTTTACTCATGACTAAAATCCATATTTAAGCATTGACACAGAATATTCAAGAATAAATTGCTAAACACATTTCAAAATATGGGGATAGGAGGATGGAAATCAGTGCCAAGRAAACTGTTGTAAGGCAAAGTGTCCATCAAGTGAGCGCTGCTTGATTTTTGCAACATAAAACACTATAGACAAGGTCATTGTCAGAGGGAAGATGGATTWTTTCATCCCAATATTACAATAGCATTCCTGATTGCAGGTAATTGAGGACAGTTTAATTTTAGAAAGAGCACTATAGTGCTATTTGTTCACTTGCTCTCTCACTTGTGGGAAAAAAAAATTCCCTCCTCACATACATTCATAATTCTTGTTAAAATACTCCATGGTATAAAATTCCTTGGGTAGGAGAGAATACCAAGCAAAAATGAGTAAGCATTTTAAGATTGTTCCTCTCAAAAGGGAGCATTATATGCCCATACTCTTCTAGTTCTTTTGGAGAAGAATTTTCTGRATAATGCAGAAAGAGGGTAAGCAAGCTTTTTATTTAAAGGTAAATGTACCAGAATTTTTTAATTGATTGAGAATTTTTATTACAGGTATGGTCTGATTTTCCACTAGTTTTTATCCTGCATGACTTTTTGCACCACTAAAAAGAAGTTGCTTAGTGATGGGCATTTTTTCTGTGCCCTTGTTTTGCACTAATGCTGGTAATATGAAAGGTAGTGCAGCATTCAAGATGTACATGCATTTGCCAGGATAATTATTATCCTCAAATGTTCATGTGATCTGAATTTAAATGAGCAAAGGATTGCAGAAACAATGTCATATCTTCATCTTCTGCTGAGGAACAAGAGATCTAATGTTGCAGCTCATGGCTCACAAGCCAATGCATATTGACCATGAAGCCTTCAAATGACAGTGATCTCCATCACTGACTCTGTGAACTGGACTGGTGACCATGAGGGTGAAAGGCCATACATTTTCTTTTTTATGCCATTCCCTGGCATACAAATTCTATTTGTATTCTATTCAAGCTCTTATATGCTACCCACTACTGTAGCTGAATGATTTCACTAGAATTTTTCTGAGGGGACAGAAGGTAACAAGACTCACATGTTATTTCCAGTTTTCCTTTGTCTTCCTGTACCTGGACATTCCTGGAAGGTGAGAGACTATAATTTTTCTATATTGTTGATTTTTTTCTTTTTACTAATGGAGGTGGGTTAGGGAGCTCATCAAACATACAGAACTGTTTAAATGATGTCTCCAGCATCATTTGACTCTGCAGTTGACTCTGCTTCCTGGAAAGCTCTCTGTCTCATATAAAAGACATTATTCCTTGTTACAGAGARATCCTTCATGCCAGAATAATTCAGAAGTCAGGTACGTTCCTTGCCTCCACTAATTTTTTAGGCCATTTAATGGGAGTATGAATCTGAAGAGGATCCCTATAGGCAGTCAGTATACTGAGTAGTCAGACAATGTTTACAAAATGGTTCATGTTACTGATGGGGACAGAGGGCTGCAAGTTACAGTTCCCATAGGCTGTCATTTTCTTAGTGGATAGACTTGCACTACCCTGATTTTTCATATGTGTAATTCCTGCATAGTCACAGGTATTTTTTACACATCCTTTCTATTTCTCATGTGTGAGTCAAAGTTAGTGCCCAGCTCTGTGCATTCGTCTGCACTGAATGGAACCGGTTGAACTCAGGTGGGAATTTAACCCTGTGAGCTTTGTCCTGTCTCCATCAATACCTGGTTAACAGATGAAAGTGTGCACTTTGGCTGTTGCTGCATAGTGAGAAAAAAAAAAAACCCATGAGTTTTAGCTGTGGGATAAATTCAACAGAGGAATGAGACTAACCCTTAGGATCTTGTACTGCAAGTGATATTCAAGGGGTTTAATGCTAGTTAAAGGTCTGTGGTAGCAACCCCATTTGCATGTAATTATTCAAAGTGCAGAGACTTTTAGAAAGACATGGGCATGTATGTGTACAGTGCATTAAGGCATTTGATGTGCAGGCAGAAATATTATGGGCAGCACAAGGCAGAGAGAGACTGTGACCCCACTGATTTATGGCTCTCAGTACAAGAGCTGGAGCAGCAAAGCTGCACTGTGAGTCATCCTGACTGCACTCCAGGGCATGATGTGCTGAACTGACTACTAATGGCATGCGTGAATTCTGAGCATTTTGAGGATGGCTAGTGCTGGAAATAATCCAGATAGGGACAGGAGAAAGCTGGAGGTGTGTGGTGAACTRCAACATGGGTGTCCCTGTCATTGGCACCACATGTCACGGGGTCCTGTGCCCCTGGKGGGGGAAAACACCCCCAGTACCATCTGACAGCACGGGTGGTTTAACTGGTTGGCAGTAGGCATCCAGCACTGCCATATTATCAGCAATTCCCACAAGACTGAATCTTCCTATTTACAGAATATRTTGCTTTTATCTTCCAGACCAGACTGCTTTAATTTCTTGTAGAAAGGGAACTTAAAAAAAAAAAAAACAGAAAATGAAAATCAAATCATTTTGGAAGAAGTTGTGCAAAGAGGAGGAAACCATCTTGCTCTGGTACTATTCTGCATCTGCACTGAAACACATGACAGCAGCTKCCTTGGAGCTGCCTCCACAGCAAGGAAAGACATTCATCTACATTTAAAGATTCAGTGCACAGAAAGCAGAATGACGACATCTCCTCTCATTTCCATGCCCAGCAACATGCACTCCAACACACAGCTATCCTTATTCTACAATATCCCTTTATTTTCCTTTATCTCTGCCTTTYTACCCCCTTCCTTCCTCAAGCCCTTCTTTGAGCTTTATATTTTCTTGTGTTTAATTTGGAACTTAAGTTCTTCAGTGAGCAAATTTCTCCCTTTGTCTCTTATTAAAGCCTTCATTACTTTACATCCACTGGGAAGAACTGATCCAGTTATCTCCCAAATTATATTTCAAGAGTCTGCAAGCCTGACTTCACAGATAAACTGGACAGCACCCCAGCCAGTATAAACACAGGACATGGCCTTTTCTGTCCCTTTCAGAAGCAGATGATGACTACCCAGTTTTSCTATAATATCAGTTGCTACCAGAGGGAACAGTATGCCCTGCCATTCCCAATATTCAGTAATTTTATGGTGATTGTTGTTGACTGTTATTTTATATTAAGGTGGCAATTAGCACACTCAAAATTTGATATCTCCGGTTCAAACAGACAAGACGGTTTCACTCCCAGACTTCTAATGGACTAAACATGAGACAAGAGAAAATAGATATATCCAGCAAGCAGCTCAGATATCATGGGAAATGGTTATTGATGCAAGGAGTCACAGCAATGCCTTGTTTAAATTTCTGCAGGGTCCCTTCTGGCTGCAGAAGGCAGAAACCTCTTGTTTGATTTTGTTTTGTTTGGAGAGTARCAAGCTCTCCCTCAGTCAGATCTATGCATTCCTTATACCTCTGCATATGATTCACAGTCAGTGAATTCAGCTGTGCATCCCTTCCTGGAAGGGAGATACATTTTCCTTAAGCAGCAAAGTCAGTGTCTTCCAGCAGAATGTTGACTATCTAATTTCCTCTCAGCAGACGTATTAGGGTAAATATAAAGCAGCCATGTCCCTGGACAGTGGTGTGCTCTGTTCAGCTGACACAACACTTCTTCAACAGTTTCAGATATCTCCATTTTACTGTCATCATGATTTTTGTAGACTGGGACAACACTGCAAGCACCCTAGYAGTCCTGCAGATGTACTTAGGGGTKAGCTGCCAAAGAACATCTTACTGCATTAATGTAATGGTGTGTACATTTGCTTTACTTGATCTCACATAATCCATCAAAATCTTCATGACTAGAAAAGGCTGAATCAACCTTACTGATAGAAATTACATTCCCATAGTTATCTGCCTGACAAATCAGCCACTTCACCACTGAGGGGTTCATATTCCTTTGATTTACAAGGTGCTTGGTAAAATTGCACTTCCTGGGAAAGCAGAGGTTAAAACCATTGGCCAGAGAAAGCATCCAGTCAGAGGCTGTGCTYGGTGTTTGCTTTTGGTTTGCTGTTCTATCACACCTCCTGCTTTATTACAGGAGAGTGACAGAAGGAAAAAAAATTGTGAGGACCAGTGAAGAGGATGTGACTCTCGTCTGTGAAAAGGATGTGAATCTCATCTTCCTTTAAACACGCCTTATAAGGGAGCTGATTGTTTAGTTGTTTCTAATTTTCAGTTCTTCAAAAGGAAGAGGCTAAACTCCAGAGCACATTCAGTAGCAGGCACTGCAGTGACTGTTTCTTGCCATCAGATAGAATAAATTCAGGAACAATAGATAAATTCAGGAATACGGTTGTGGAAGCAGATTGTGGGATCTCCATAACCAAGCCTCCTAGGGAATGCTCAGACAAGCAACTGCCAGAATGGGGTTACAGGCTGAAGGTCAGCAGCCTGGCTTTGGAGCTTGGAACTGGACCTCTCCTTGTCCCTTCTGAGGTTGCAATTGGCATAGTTCAATTAATATTGCTCCCCAGAATTCATGTGGCGACTTCTGCATTCTTCACTCATCCCAAGCCTTAGAATGCCTGTCATAATTACCTGTGTGCCATTGACATATTTTATTAAATAGAAAAGGAAGTCTTGGTAGTGAGGAAAGTGTTTCCTGCCAACACTGAATTTTTATCAAAATTTAGTGGAAGTTATTCTGTAAATATATCCCCAGTTGCAGGTGCCATGAGTGAGGATTTTTCAGTGTGAGATGAGAAGGCTTCAGGGAGTCTCTTGACAGGGTGAAGGCTTCTGCTTGGACACTGCCTTGGTTCTTGGCATGCTCAGCAGCCCAGGGGTGGCACATTTCTGCTTAATACCTGCTTCCCCATCAAAGCTGGGAAGAGCTTTGAGAAGAAATGGGACCAGCAGTCAGATGCTCAGGACTGACATCCCCACACTCACACCTAGGAAATATTTAAACCATGCTGCCTGTGACTCAACCCAGAAGTCAGGATAGGGTGAAGTGGTTTAATTTAGGTTTAAATACCCTTTCCTTCTCTGGGTTTGTAGACACCTCCCTGCAGCTTTAGGTCACTGTGATTGATTGTGTCCTTGATGGATTGCTCCCAGCAGCTCTGTGCACTCCTGTCCCCACACAATGTCCCACCTGCAGGTCTCTTCACAGCTGCAGTGCTGGAGAGTGTCAGGAGATACTCTGGGGCTGGCAAATGTCCCTGTGTCACCTGCCTGGCAAGACTTTTTATTCACCAGAAGAGGACTGAAGGAGGGGTGCAAGCTGTACCYCTGGGTTTTGTACCCAGTAGTGTCATTGACCTGCCAGGTGACAAAAGAGGCTCCAATGGGAGGCCTCAGCCTTGGGCCATCTGTCATTTAATATAGATTATGYGGGTTATTTCTCAACTATGACCGTGAGACAATCTCCAGTTACCAGGTGAGACTATGAAATATCCTTTTCCTTCCTCACCACCAGTGCTGCCCACCTTTGTCCATTTCTGCTGGCAGCTCCTGAGTGCTCTGGGCAGCAGGAGATCCACCTGACCTGTCTCCCATCCTGAACTCAGCACAGTGGGATGGATGCTCACCCCATGGAGCCTTGAGGAGCTRCTCTAATGCAAACTGTGCTTATCCTCCCCTCTTCCTCTCTCCTTTTGTTAGCAGGGATGATGATGCTTGCACAAGCACTATCCTGCTCAGAAATAAAGCTGTTGCATAGAGCTGCTCAGAAAATTTACATTTACAGAAATGTTTACAAAGGCAGAATACAGGTTAGAAGAGAAGGAAAACAGCAAACTTAGGACAGTTGGGTTTATTTTGCTGCTCAAAATGTGAACTCATGCCTGCCTGCAGCCTGCATTCCCGAGCTCTGCAGCTGATTGCATGGGATGGAGTCAGAAGGACTGCATCACCTGCATTTTTGGGGGCCTTCAGTTCATTAACAGCACCCTCCTCATGTATGCCATCCACTCTTTCCTACCTTTCCTACTGCTTCTTTACTGTCCCCATCTATTTCTTGCCTGGCTTTCATGTTTCAGCTGGTCTTTGCCAGAAAACAATTGAAGAAGAAGAGCAGGATTTCTGTGCCTTTTGGTGCATTTGAGCTGAAATATTCACCACAACTGAACAAAAGTTGTCCTTTTTTTTGTAGCTCAATGGTCCTTAATGTCTAACATCCATTTTAATACATTGCAATTGTGTTTCTCAATATAATTTTAAAGCCACTTAGGATGGCTTCRCTGTCTGATTTTCAGAAAAAGAAAGTTATTTGAGTGCTTAGAGGAAGAGTTACATTTCCTGATTTGGTATTTTTCAGTCCTTATGACAAGCTGTCATTTTTCTAACCCAAAATTCTAGAGTACTTTAACTATTTAAACAGTATTTAATGCATTCCATGAATAATTGGTGTAATAACATGAATAGAGAGCAAACTCAACAGAAGTTGATCCAGGTCCTAGTTTTGTGACATATCCCTCACCGACACCAGATTGTAAGATGCTCCAAGTTCTAAACAGATGCTCTGTCACCATTCCAAAATAAATAAATGAAATTAGCTCTGTACCTTYTGTATTATTCTCATTTTACTAGTCTGATTTATTGAGATTAATTTGCTTGGATGAAATTACTCAGATTAAATTCCTATTCAGGAAAACTTTGGGATAGCAACGGTTTCTTTGTTTGGAGTTTACACAGCAAAATGAAGCCCTGCTACCAAATCTAGGGGTCTTTGAAGCTCAGAGCTATCACTAGCAAATGTTAGTGTTGTGACTCAGCTCTCTACCACCTGGGTAAGATATTTCTACCCTGGCTTTCTCACTCTTGTTTTTTTCCTGGCTTATCACAGATAAGCTCTGAGTACCCTGCTGTGTCATGACCTCGATTKTAGGTGTTTGCATGGCCAGGGTTGCTCTGTGCCTCTGCCTTCCCACTGATTTCCAAAGGAGACATCCCCTGCTGCCAGGCACCATCCTTCAGCTGTTTCATCCTGACCACTTAACAAAATGTCTTCCCATGGGGAGCAGATTTACATGAGGAATTCTCTGGGGTGGGAATCAGGATAGCCCTTAACCAGCCCCTTATGCCTGCATTTCATGTTGCCACATTGGGCTGAAGAGTTCAAAGCATGCTCAACCCTTTGCCTACACTCCTTGCCCTGTCTTATTTTTGACCTTTCCCCTGAGAGACAGGTCCACGAGTGATGAGAAGATAATTCAGAGCAGTTGGTCTCTCGGGACCCACACTAAGGGGAAGAATAACAATTCATCAGCAGCTTTACTGATTTGCATAGAAAATTCAGGYTCCTTTTTGCTGACCCTACTGGCTTGCCACATATAGCTGTAAAAATTTGTGCTCATAATCCAGAAAGGCAGCTAGAATTTTCATCCATAGGCTGTCAAATGTCATATTCATAACACATTGGATTAAATGATAATAGCAGAATAACTCTTTTAATAAGATATTTAAGACATATTGAAAGWGAAGCTTTTGGGAAACAAATACCTAGGAATTTTACAACATTTTTAGAGCAAAAGAACAGATTTTTATTGGTAATTCAGATCTGTCCTCGTAGTCTTACACATACACTCATGACCTCAGATTCCAGTGAAAAGCGCCAGGCCATTCATCTGGAAACTGATGCTGAAAATCTGCCACTTTACAATGCCCTTACTGCGGGACACCACTAACCTTTCTCTCTTTTGCATAGCTGCCTAGTCTATGCAAAAAATAAAATTATTATGTGAATGTGAACTGAAAAGGACCCTTTAGACCACTAAGCCCAGCTGCTTGTTACTGCATTTGACCATTTAATAGATGTTCAGCCACAAAGGAGCCACAAAAAGCTTGCCAGCTCCCTATGACAACTTGCAGAYCTATAGCAAAAGGTCCAAAGACACTGATATACATCACACCTTTCACAGGGGATCAAGGGTTTCACTGCTGATTTCAGCTTTTACTAGCAGTTATGGTGTCAGTTATTTGTCAGGTGATCCTAACAATTCTTCCACATTATCCTACAGATAGAGGTAGGCAACACAGGATCACCTCCACCAATCTGATTTTGGGGAAAATGCCTTTACTGCCCCAGAGCTGTCAAGTGGCAGGTATAACCTTCTGGGTATATCTCAAAGGCAATTGAAATGCTCRTATTTCAGTAGGATCACCAATGTATCCCATCCTGTCTCTGGTTGAGATMTATCTCTGATACTTCAGATGGAAACCAAAAAAATCAGGGCAGTGAAATTTGCGGGAAGAAAGGAAATAAAAAGTCATTATAAAGGTCAAGAAAAATGTGAGGCATGAGATTACGTAGCTGGGGTGCAAATGAACACAATGAACAAATGCTTCCTTCTTTTGGAGACAAAGGACAAAAGGACTCATCACAAGTTTAAACTTCTGACACCAGGATCTCTTCCYTAGCCTCCCACTCAGTCCCATTCAAAAAGCTATAATACCCCATTTTACAACTGGTGAGGATTTTTCCACCTCTTGGCTGGTCAGAGTTCAACCTGTCTCTGCTCATCAGTTTGAAAATATGTTGCCATAACCTATGAGTCTGCTTTGCATTTTATGTGCTATAATCTTCAGCAGAAGAAATTCTTTCTTTCACTCATTACACAGGGCAGACACTGTACAACTTTCATGCCTTCAGCAGAATTTTCTTTCCTTCYATTTTTTTTTCTAAAMTTATGTTCCCAAGTGGGAGTGCGTACCTGGCTGGTTTAATTGCATGGAAAAAGACTGTCACCTGTTTTATTTAGTGATCTGCTCCTGTGAGTGTAGACATACTCACACTGGAGGGCCTAAGAGCCTGCCTGGCTGCTCAGACACAGCCTGTGCCCGTCAGGATCATTGTTAAACAATGTCCAGCTGYTCCATTCGCACACACAATGGGCACAGTCGGATGTGATGCTCGGGAGCGTGTCTCTCCCCATCTTTGAACCAGAACAAGATGTTTGCTGACCTTTCCACAAGTGACCTTCGATCCCTAATCAGGAGGATATCTTCCCTGAAAACACATACAAGTTGAGAAATAGTCACATTCATTGGCCATAAGCATAATAATTTTAATTCAAATGTTTCACTTTGATTGCAAGGAAGAACTACGCATATGTAGGTGGAGACAAATATTTCCTGCTTTTGGATGTCCCTAAAACATTTCATAGAGTCGAGAAAAGAAAAAAAAGAAAAGAACTTTAATAAGTTCTAGCCCAGTTTAATTGGCTTGTATTTTTATAATGTCATGTCTTTAGAAATGCTGTAACAATCTATAGAGGAATATTTTTTCATTATTTTTTCATAATGCTGTTCATAAGACAAAACCAAAACTGAGCAGCTTCCTCAGTTGATGTTAATAAAGGATGTAAGAGCCCAGTGTCTATATAATAACTTACAGCTGTCGAGAAGCTATTTTAGTCAGACACTCCACACACCAAGTTTACAGTCTTCAAATACCTGTGGTCTAGCCACTTACTTCAGTCTGCTGATTATTGAGCTGGAATAATCTGCCCTTAGCTCCTTCTTCAGACCCCTCCACCCCAACAAGAACCAAATGCGGAGCCATTTTAAGCAATTCAAACCCAGCTGCTGGGCAACCCTGTGACCCCAAGCCAGCCCTGTGACCCCCAGCCAGAGCCTGCCCTTGGCTTTGCTCTGCAGGTTTGGGCTGGCTGTGGCCAGGGTGGCTGTCACAGCCTGGGCACACCCACTGGGGCCCAGGGTTAGGGGCAGTGTCACCAGCAAAGGGATGGTTTTTGCTGGGTGGGGAGAGGTGCTCAGCTGGTGATCCCACTSGGAGCCCAGCAGGGAAAGTGTGGAGCTCACCCACCCAGCACRGGCAGGAGGAGAGGGAGCAATAAAGGGAAGTAACAGATGATTTTAATATATAGTTCAATCTCTTTGTGGGCAACATGGAATCATTATTTCCTCTCTTTTTTTTTTTAATTCCTGCTGCATTAGGGGAAATTTCATATCCTGATATGAATGCAGCCTGGCTCTGGATGTTGGATTATTTAATTATGATTTTTTTTTATTTTACAAAAAATTATTTTCATTTTATTTGATCATTACCTCTAAAATTGCTTCATGCCTTTAATATCTAAGTCAGTCTTGTTCCTGAAATGGAGCATATCTTTCTAACGAGCCCCACAGATTAATTTATATGCTTATTTCTGCCAATTATTATTCTTTCTGGGTTTTTTAGGGAGGAGGTTCACTGTTTGCTTGGTGCAGGATTTCATAAGGCTTTTTTTTKATCCAATTCTTTTAATGAGCATTGSAACCAGTCTAGGAAACCATGATAGAAGGTAAAKCCCTTTTAAACAAAAAATATTACAGCTGAGTTTTCTGCTGCYTCTGCTGGGGTTGGTAGGGTTGTTATGCTTTTGTATACGAATTGCTTTGGGATAATAATGTTTTCTACTTGCTTATACATTTTTCATCAGACAAATCAGGAAAAAGGTTGTATCATACAGATCTGTAACCGTAGCTGCTTTCCTGTCCTGTAGCTGCAAGGGAAAGATGAGATACATTTTCATACTCAGAGAAAAAGGGTCAGACTTAGAGGGGAAAAAGAGTATGAAAGTGCAAAGCCTTGGATATAAGTAGCTMGCCCCTAAAGCAGGTGATAACAAGRCCTTCTTGACAACCACTGAGTTTTGTGCATAGCAGAGGAAAAGTTACAGCTGAAAGAAAAGAAACAGGCAAGGAATCGCATTGTACTGTATCTGACTGGGATTATAGCWGCTGAATGAGTCATTGTTATAAAATATGGGCAGCAGAGCGCCCTTTCAAGTCGCTCAACACAGAYTGAATGCGGTTCTGACCAAGATGACAAAATTCATTTTGATTGAATAGTTGTCCATATTTTTAAATGAAATGCATGTGGGGCCATTAGCTCAGCTCCCCGTCGAAGGCGGCTGCGCCGCAGCTCTGCCATATGTTTGGCAGTGTTTGAAGCACCTGGCATCCTCCAGAACAGACAGGCACATTTGAATGGGGATAAATATTGAACYGTCTCGCTGCTTGCTCTTCCAACTCCAGGGTAGGTATTTTTTACATTAAAAAAAAAAATGTAGCATGGTATAAAAGGTCAGTCAGAAATTTATGTACATAAAGTGTTTTATAAAACCAGAAAGGAAGAGGAGGACAGGACTGGCAGGGATCCTGGACTCCTCCTGTGTTTGTGGAGGACAGGATGGGCAGGGACATAGATTTCTTTCTTTGTCTAAAGGCTTCAGGGACTTGAGAGTGCAAAAAATACAAATAATAATTTGTTCTTTTATTATGAATTTATCACAGTATTATTAAAGCTAATATGCAATTTGTCAGCCTGGAACAATCACTCCCACAAGTCCCATCCCTATCAAATTTTCTTCTCTTTAATATCATTAAGAAGCTGATATGCTTAGCTGCATGCTGAGATCAGTCATGTCCTYTGGCTGAAAAATGAACAAGTTACTTTGTCATCAAATAAGATTTAAATGTTTGGTGACCCATGAATCTGAATTTCAACCAAACAGAAATATTGCATGTCCTTGTGCTTCTCCTGAGCCTTTTTTTTTTTTTTTTAAGTATTAGCATGGATTAATGGTATGTTTTGTGGTTTAAAGAGCTGTTGATTATGTGGGGCACAGTTAGAGCAGTCTCAATTGCATTCACCACTGAAAGGTGAACTCAGACAGGARCAGGTGAAAGCTAAGACTAGGACAATACTCAGAGAACAGAAACCCCATGAAATCACATGACAGAATTAAAAAGGGCTTTGCTAGTTTTATGTTGCAAAGGAAAGTCTTAGAGAAGACAYCATTTATTTCTCTAGGAGGAAAAGGACCTTTCTTCTGAATGGCACTACGACATGAGGATATAAACTGTGTGAATACATTCAGGTTGGGCACAAAAAGGTCTGGCAATGAAAGGAGCAAGAGTCTCAGCTGGACTTCTAGGAAGTTACTGGGKCCTAAAACCACAGTTTGAAGCTACCTTTTGATAACTGTATTCATGAAGTGTAATGACATGGTTGTCTATTCTAGCAGGTAAATTACTTTAATGAGAAAAGAAAGTACCTTCTTTAACTACTTTATCAGTGTTCCTAATACCAAAAATGTCTTCCAAAATAGATTAATGAGGAATACTGAGCATTTCTCAACATAGTTTCTGTCTGCTGATAGTGCAGCATTTCTTCTTTTCTTTTAAACACAGTGCAAAGGTGGAAATGAACTGAGTGTTTATGTTGTTTTGCTCCTTCTGAGAATCATTTTCAGATCCCACTTGCATCATTTTTCTGCCTACAGCTGCTTCTACAAACATCTCAGTGGGTGGACTCCATCTAAGAAATCCTTGTGCTTCTGCCAGAATTTCTTTTCTATTCCAGCTCCCCACTTTTTAAAGAAATTATAAGTAGTAAATGGCAATAATGATTTAGAAATGCTGCTGTCCTGCAACATAGGAGTTTCTGACAGTGTTTTATTTGCTAATGTGGATGATCAGCACTGTAAGATGGACATTGCTGTTAGTTWTTCTAGACAGTTATTATGACTCTTATTATTTTTTTGTTTATAACATTAATCTTTGGTGATCCATATCCTACTCAGTGCTGAAGTACAAATGAGCAAAAGACACAGCCATTTTTTTGTACTGTGCTTTTTATCTGAAAATRGGCCAGGAGTATGAAAAATGAAAATCAAATGAAAATTTTCATTTTTCAAATGGAAGTCTGCTAAAATGAAGGAGTTGCACATCATCTATATTGGCTATTTTTAGTCCAGCTGAGCACTGACGGGCATTACCATGGGAAGGTGTGCATTGCCCACCTTGCTCACTGGGCCTCTCACTGCAGGAATTCTGAAAAAGCAGGACCAGAAAAATGCAGGRATAACTACACTCATTTACTGGCACCAAGCACTAACAGAACTCCAGAAAAATGGAAATAAAACAAGGGTATGGTGATGTGATACATATGCAACTGTGCATATCAATATGTTTCATTCATAAGGGGAGACTCAACCTCTGTGGAAWTACAGTGCAATGAGATGGCTGTTGCACTAACAAAAGCCAAGCAAGGTCATTATCTGCATTTYCAAGTGTTTGAAAAATAAAATGGAATAGCCTTTTCACCTATACATATTATTTTGCTTGTTGTTTAGAAATTGTAATAACAGCAGCCTCCGACTACTATTTTCTTGTCCTTATGGTACCAAAGAAGAAATATATTCTTTGAAAATACCTCAAAATAAAAACAGTGTGAAGGAGGAATTCTGGAGGCTGGTTGCCTGTAATAAGAGCAACCATCTGTGTTCAGGTGTCAGCAAAAAAATACATGCCACACTGTCCTATCAGCACTGCTCATGCCCCAAGCCTGTAACAGCTTGGAACAGCTCTAATGTAACAGCTCTGAATTTTTTGTCCAATCCATATTTCACATGGATAGGTCAATAATCACACCATATGGTATCAAATGTATAGATCAGATCACATTGCCAACTCCATAGCTACTATATAATGTGTCATAATAAGTGCATTGTTTCATGGTACAATAAGTTACTAATACACTTAACTGAACATTTTCTCAATTTTTTTTAATCAGTATTACCGAAATTAAGGGGAAGTTTAGAATTATTTGTACTTTTTTGAAACAGTTTATTGATTTCTTTGCGTAGATTCCTTTAAAGGACTAAAGGGAGAAGCGCTTCGTTGTTTTGACTCAATTTTTTTTTGTTTATAAAGCAAAATGCTGATAAAAGCTGTGAACTTCTTTAGTAACTGTATGTAAGGCTTCAGATAGCATCATGGGCTTGAACATTTTTTTATTCCTGCTTCTTGGGTTGGCTTGCAGGGTATGTGCTCCTTCTCCCTGGCTGCAGCACTGCTTTATCTTTGTCCTGCTSTAGTTAAATTGCTACCTGGGCATGTTTGTGTTGTTACATGGGCATGGTGACCTTTGGTGGTAAATCATTTTGACTGGGCCAGATTGTGTKGAATTGCAAGGAACAAACAAATGCACGTTTGTTTTCAATTTAAGAGACAGAGCCATTTAGATAAATTTAAAGTTTGGTTGCAGGAAAGCATTCTAAACTGTGTGTTTATATTTCATTACCCCAACTTTGATATCCATAGAGTATGAAATTTGCTTATAATACATAAAAAGACACATATTTATTTATATGCATTTACATGTTTGTGTGTACGTATGTGTACAGCAAAACTAAAGCACAGATAGATGTAAATAACATACATGGGAATAATATGGCTCCATCCTTAGGGAAACATGGAAACATCTATTCTGAGTCAGTCATGGAGCTCTATGGAGAGACACAGACAGCTCCAGAGGCTGATCTATACTCATCTCTTCAAAATGAGAGGGTTGCCTGCTGAGAAATCCTTCGTGACTAATACAGAGCAAACACATAATGTTCAGAACGCTAAAGTTAGGGACAGGAAACCCAAACCAACTCTGTTCCCAAATGAGCACTCTTTTGTGGAGCTGACTGATCATGCACCACTTCTGGTTCCCGCTCCTGTTTTTTGTGGTGGTGATAATAGTGATGGTGGATACCACCAAGTTAGAAAAGATGTTTTCCACTTCAAATTAGAAAGTTTTGTGGGATTTTTATTGGTTATGGTAGTTATTAAAGTAAAGAGGAAATTCTTCATGTTGCCAATTCATTTTTTTTTTTAATTTTCTTCCTAAAAAACGTCTTTGAAGCAGATAATTGTATACATGTGACTTGATCACGAAATCACTGGGTGGACTTTAAAATCATGAGGGAAGAAGGGAAAGGGAGGAGAAGAATTCATGAGATCTACAGTAAAGAGAATTATTAATCTGCAGAAATATGTGTCTCTGTTACAACTGGCTCTGTGAAAAACTGATTCCGTMTGTTATAATGTGCCTCCTAAAACTGAAAAAATAGGAGTGTGGAAACCTAAATTTGTACAGCATATGAACACTTCCATCTCTTAAAAAGCAGGTGTAAAATAAAATGCAAATTAGATCTGGAAAAAAGTGCAAACCCATAACAGAAACAAAATTAAAACCCAAAAATCATGGTGAGATTTGGCAATARCACCTCTGGGAGCTTCTGAAAGGAAAACTCAGATTCTTAGCTTAATGTGTAGCACAGAAATTGCCTTGAATATAAATTTTATCTCTGCCTTTCCAGTACATGTTGAGGGCCAAATTCCAGCACTGTCTGAGAGAATGTTGGTATTTCTCTACAGTGACAGTTTGAATCAATACTTCATCYTATAAGCAAGGAAAATAATTGTGATGAAGGTCTTTGCTTCAGTAAAAGAAGTGGAGAACATRCTGTGTCTAATGCAGGCTCGCTCCTGAGCTGCTGTAAAATAGCATGCAGTGCTTTGYRAAATTTGGACGACATGATAAGAGCRCTAAAAGTGAAAACTGCAMTTTTCACTTTGGTAATAATCTGGTAAAAAAAATCCTTAACTAAGTTAGTACCATTTTGCTGTTGTCTGGGATGAGAGGATTTGGGGCTGTAGTAATTTGCAAAGCTAATCTAGTTCAGTGATCCGCAGGCTGTGACCTTTGACAACCCTCCTGGTGATTGGAAGAATAGAGCATCTGGATGTCAGGAAGATAAGAAGGTTGGGAAGGCAGCTGGGTCTGCAAGAAAAAGCAACCAAACCCCATTCTGTGAGGTTAGTAAATATGTCTTTTGTTTAGGTAGATGACGGGTAATTTGGATGCATTAGTGGCTAATTTTCAAAAGTTGCTGTTGAATTAATATGCTTCAGTTTCACAAAAGCCAAACTAAGAAACTCTGTGCCAGTTTTCATGGCTTCAAAGTGATATTGCTTTCTAAATTAGAAAAACAGAGCTTCCAAAAATTATGTCAACTCTGTGTCAAGTTGGCATAAAARAAGAGAAACACCCTATGTCAGTGTCATTGAAATAAACAAGTTAACAGCTCATCGTAAAGGCTATGAAGGGAATCATTTAGGAGAATATGAGTTCCTGACTCCGGAATTCCAGTTCTCTGACCCAAACAACAGCACTCCCACACACTGGGGAATGTGTGTATGAAATAAGCATGGGAGTGCCAAAGCTGGAAAGCTGTATCAAAAGAGGCCAAAGACACAGGAAACTGCAGATTTGGATCTGGATTCAAAATTAACCACTCTGGCCTCTGTCTAAAATTAGGTCCAGCTCCCCTGAGTTTTGGGTAGAGCTCAGCACCATATGACAGGGAAGCCATCAAGACARAGCAAAAAAGAAATGACAGCAGAAACCCAGGATGGCAAGAGGGGTAATGCTGGAGTTAAGAAGATGCTGCTGAAGACAGGAATTGTTTTCAAGGCAACTGCATGCAGAGGAGGACTTGGAGAACTGAATGGGGATKAATAAAGTGGAAGGAACTTATGTTTCATGATGGTTCTCATATGCCATCAAAACATTGCTCAATTTAAGGGATTAAGGCAGGTTTGGCACAGAATTACTCTGAAATGAAAATATGGAAAATGAATGCTGCTTTTAATTTTGCAGAAACAAGTCCCAGAGATTATTCAGATATCAGTGTCATTTTTTAACCAAGCTGCTCTATTCTGAAAGCACAGACACCTCTCTGTCTCCCCAGGGAGATAAGTTTTCTCTTTAGTCTGGTTCCAGTGTCAGGAAAACAGACAGAGACATGAATTACAAGTTGCTCATACGAACAACCTTGAGTCCAAACCTCTGGACCTCATCCATCACTGGTGATATACAGTCTTAAAACAAATCTCTCAATGGGAAACAATTATTAACATTTATCACTGCTTTGGTWTACTGACTTCACTGAGCTAATAATAATAATGATAATGATGAGAAACTTCAAAAGATTTATGGGGCCATAAASTTGTTTCTTTTTACTAGGGTCTTCAGTGTATCTCTACATATTTGGAAGCCATCATTTTTGTGAAAATTCTTTGTTAAAAACTTTTTTTTTTACTTTGCTAATGGTCTTGGAATTATTACAGCTAATGAGATAGAAAAAGAATATTTATGTTGTATTAAGATTGGGGATTATCTGAGGAATACTTGAAAAGAAGCCAGCCTTCCCCTTGTGATTACTGTGTSCATCATGGTTTCAGAAAGATGCATCTCAGTGTACAAAAACCAATCAGATGAAGTTCTCTGTTTGCAGCTGTGATCGTAATGGGGAGAGGCACACCCTCCAAAGTCAGGAAAAAAAATTAAAGACTATCCCAAATTCTTTTAAAGGTCAGATGTGGATTCAGGTTAGCAGTTGGAAGCCAAATGTGGGAGGACATCACCATGGAGTTTGGGAATTTTCCATTTGGAATGCATGTTTTACAGCAGATTCATCTCTGTGTACCACAACTACAAGCAAACATTGACACGAATGCCAAGGAGACAGGGAAGATCCAGATCCATATCTGATGTTTACATTTGCCTCATTTCTGGTCTCCTGGTAGAGGGACAACCATAACCAGTGCAGTTCAGAGATTATCTTCTTCCTCTTTTTTCCCTTTYTCTCTYATTTTCCTTYGATCCAAGACTGGCTGAAAGAGATATAACTCCTGCTGTGAGAACAGTCTGTGTCATCAGAWTCCTTCACAAATTTTCTTCCCTGATTTATGGTCATGGAAAGGAGTTTGAAGACTTTCCGAAAGACATCCTCCTTAGTCCTCCCTTCAATCCTTTTGGAAGGCTTGGGATGGAAAAACTAGACCCTTGAGAAAAAAAGAAAAATTACAGGAAACTGCTTCTTTTAGTATAAAAATAGAGAAAAGGATGGAATAATGTCTAAAAAGATGTTACTGCTGATTTACTTTATTGTTGCATTTACTGCTTCATTTCWGTGGTTTAAACCACATTCAACAATGAGAAGTATTCCCAGTGAAATGATTAGGTATTTCCAGTGCATTTATTCTGTAACTAAACTTCCCAATGTTATGGCAACTATAATTCCCATATATTTTGGGCCAAATTTATTGTTAGCATATACTTCACTGCAGGTATTACATTACCATGAATGCATGTATGGGAATGTCTTGTACATTTTCAAACTTTTCATTTAGAAATTTGGGGGTTTTATATTAGAGCCCAAGATACCAACAGTATGGTTAATATTTCCTTTGGTTTACAAGACAACATGGCAACACTCTCCAGTTTGTTTTCCCYCTCCCCCATACTTCATAGAGGAAGTGTCAGGCAAAATTACTTTTTCTTCTTTGTGTAGAAAACCTCTCTTTACAGCACTGTCCTCTTTCTCATTTCATTTTTTTAAAGTATATTTTTCATTTTCTACAGACATGTAGGAGTAATTGGTGTATTCCTCATTTTTAAAGCAGTGGAAGTTATTACTACATATATTTCAATTACTCTTCAAATTTTCTATTTTCAAAAAAAAGAATCAAGAAAATTTGTTTAGTGGGTTTTTTTTTGTTTTTTTGTTTTTTTTTTTAATGAGCATTTCATATCCCTAGTGCATATAAGAACTCCAGGTCTCCTTCAGGGCCACAGTAGTTTATGTAGAAAGTTAGCAGATCATCTTTCAGGAGTCTTAACACCTATCTTCCAATACCATGTTATAACCAATTTCTTTCACCCAAATGCTGTAAAATTTGGGAAAAAACTCTCCACACCAGGAAAGACCAAATATATGTGATCAAGCAAGARCATTCTAATGATTCAAAGAGGAAGAACAGTAATTTTTTGTTACAAAATGAAAAATTCAAGTAAAGGGCTGGAAGAGACACAACATGTGGGACTTGCCATACAATGCACTGACAGAATGGTTGGGCCTTGTGGCAATGGAGCTGCTGTTGAGTTGAAGTAGGACAAGGAACAAACTATTTAAATCTTKCATTAAAGCAGGGTAGTCTTCACAGACAAAGTGTTCACTGGCAAATTCAGTCTACACCACTGAGGTATAGTTTGAATTTTACAAATATTCTTTATTACTGTTCAATTATSGTGGGACAGAAAGAAAAAGGTGCTACTGCAGAGGGAGAACACATTCAGGACTGCACTACTTTTTCCATGGAACAGTATTTTTCTCCTCACAAAAAAGAATAATTTACATCTTCACTGTGCTACATAAAGGTCATGCAATTTTGCCAAAGATACTCAGGCATCAGAATTACCCCAAATCTATGCAGCAGGGTTGCTGTCTGTCGGTACAGTATTTGATGAGAGAGATTTATCTGTCTTTTTCAGTCTTTTATCCTGAACTGATGGTGGTATATTATGGATCAAGCCACTAATACCAGACGTTTGTGTTATGTCATGCAACATCCACTTGACAGCTCACAATTTCCCACTTAGTCAAGTTCCTTTGTCACACAAGTGTTGTTTGGGAAGAAAATGCTTTGCCAGTTCCAAAATCCCCAATCTAAGCAAGCTTATACAGTTAGATAGAGTTTAAAAATATGTGTCCTATTCACATGCCATTCATTCTTTTCAGTTTTACTCCAGAGAGAGATCCTGCATTACAGATACACACAGCTTGAGCTATATGACCTTTTCTAAGACCAGCTTCTGCAACCCTGTCTGGATACTTTCCATGTGAGATACAAGTCCTCAGGTTCACAATCAATTGGCAGCCTTTTGTGCCAACATTCAMAATTCCAATTAAACTCTCAGCTATTTATCACAATATACATTTCTCATTTAGATTATTCTCATCAAATTCTGCAGATGGAAGCTGCAGGGTATTTGCACGTATTCTGAGGAATGCAATGAAGGATTTTTATTGTTACCATAAGGTTTCTCCTCATCATTCTTCAGTCCCTTAGACATTTTGTGTAATGGCAAAATGACAGTCGCTGAGCCGGRTTTTTAAAATGCATGTCTATCTGTCAGTTCCAATGCGTCTCACAGTGGCGTGCATTAACTCATCACGCTTGAAAGTACAAAAAGATTATGCTGCGGTGAAATGTTAACAAGGTCATATCATATACACACCAGCTCGTTGCACTTGCCTTCCTTTCATTGCTCCTGTTAGGCATTATTCCATGTCATGCATAAATAATGTCGCTCCGGAGAGAACGTCAGTGCACTTTGTACYGCTGGTGCCACCGAGACAGCCCGAGCTTGTGCAGTGAGTGTCAGGACGTGTCACTCGCTCAGTTATCGCTCCTGGCCGTCACAGACAGTGCTGTGAATGACTGCAGGTGYTCAGGAATAGATCACTGTTCAGGAATAGATCACTTTCTGCTTTGGATCGCCATGGCAGTAACCATGGTGAGATTGTTTTCACTTAAATGAGGTTTGGCAAGTCACTGTCTGGCACCACACACCTGCTTTTAGGGGACTTYTGTGCATCTGTGGGACTGTCCTGGGCAAAGCATGGGGCAGATCAGAAGAGCAGCACAAGTTTGGGCACCAAGGAAGTGTTTCATAAGCAGAGAGTTTCAGCTACTGAAAACTCTTAACAGAGAGCCAGAGATAAATAATTTTCCCTCAATACAATTCTMCAGTGCTATGGTGAGCATGCCAGTACATCTGCTGAAAGACCTCATCTCCTCCCTACTCCTCTGCTCCCAAAGATCACCAGCAGCAGGCTTGGACCTCCACAGAGCCCCAGCTCCAGGTTTTTCAGCCAATACCATTGGGTCTCTCTGAAATCTGTGTGGGCTATCTAGGCCTCCTGCCTGCTTCCCACCCCGTTTTATTCCCTCCAGATGGAAAACTGTGAATTTTAGGCTAGATATTCCTAGCAGGTGTTTGGTAAGAGATCTGCTTCAGTCTTTGACCTGCAAATAAATTACCACCCACATGCAAATTTCAGATTTAATTGTAGCAAAATCTAATATGATCCATGAGCTTTTGCTCAGCTGAACATCTGTCACAGTCTTTTTTTTGCCAGTGTAATTTTTCACATCTATGTATATTTATCATGAAATCTTACTTTTTCCAGCCCTAGGTTAAATCAAAGTTATCCATAGTAAATACTTTATTCCCATGGGTAGCAAACAGCAACAATGGTCAATTACAAATGRAGCCATAGAGGTGAAGGGTGAAGGAAATAGAAAAATTTTGTTGTTAGTAGAGAACAAAAACACCTGCTGTATTATTATGACTGATCCCACATTTACAGTTTGGTTTATTTCAGCTTTAATGGGCACAAGTAGACAGTCATTTTAGTTTACTCAATGAGAAAGGAAATCTATTGCAAAATCAGGTTCAAACCAATTGCAAGATTAATCTATTTAAAGCAGAGTTGCAGGTAATGCAGGTTCCCCACCACAAGCACATCTGCATCCAGTCCTAGAGTCCCTGAACTTGCTGTTATCACTCTTCAGCAATGTTTGAAATTATAATGGCAAAGAAAAACTAAATTCTGGCTTCCTGAAATACAGATGAGTCACTTTGATAATGTAACTTGCACAATATTTGGTGGTCTTTTWAACAAACTTTGATTTTACCCTTGTAACACCATGAGTTTTTAATAAATCTACCAGATAATTAATACAGACGTGGATAAATATGTAGGGAGTGATTTACTGTTGTTCTCCATTAGAAATAGCTGATATTTCTGGTTCAGTTCAAAGAAGAAAAATCTCAGTTTCTGGCTCTGGAAAGATGGAAATTCCTGGATTAGAAGACTGTGAGAGAGGTATCAACTTCTCTGGGTGTGGCATCCTTCTGTGGGATTTGATTTCTTCCCTGAGACCATGAGGTAAAGGCATTTTAAACTCAGGACTTCTATTTCATTGTAAATCCCAAGCACCAAATGACCCTCTCTGGGGGAAGCCAGAGASTGAGAAATGAAGCAAATGTTTTAGGAATCAAAGATCCTCAGCTCRGGACAAACCCTCATGAGGGCTCAGAGGAGAAGCAGCCGCTCACTCCCTGCTTGCCATGGATATCCTCATTGGTACAAAGCAGAGCCACAATGGGCTTGATCAAAAGATGCAGTTTTTGGGGACTTTGTGTCTCAATAGCAGCATTACAGTGGGTTTGGGATAGGAGTAGAGCCCTGAAAACCCAGGAATAGTTGGGATCAAGGATTTATCATGATGAAGCAGCCGAGCTGCAGATTGAAATTCATCCTTCAGGCAAACCATGAGATAATTATTGTGAAGCCTGGCAGTTTTCTGTTGCACCTTGGACTTCATTTTAGTGCAAATTCTTCTCAGATGACTTCTTTGCATAAAACTCTTCTGCTTAGTTGGAGCTATTACTTTCAGATCAAAAACATTTCATCAAATCATYCTAGATCAGCTCTACCACTGAGTCTATTTGGATTGTGTTACTTTGGGATTGTCTCAATAAAAGCAGACTATCTAATTTCACTTTAGTTTATAGATTCTAGCATGTACATTTGAAAAATGAAACTTCTGTCCCCAGTACAATCCCAGTTTCAACATTAGCTTCTTTTTGGAAAGAAAAATTTAAAACTATGAACAAATTGGTTTAATTTGGTTTGCATTTAGGTCATCAAGATATCAGAAAGGACTTCAACTTTCCTGTGAAATTGTTCCGATTTTCACAAAATCTCCTCTGGAAAACTGCCAAAGGCTATTTTTTCTTGTTTCCAATGTAGTCATTTTCTGCTACTCTGAGATTGCTAAAATGAATCCATACTTTCGAATCAGGAAATGTAATTCCTCCAATGAATTATCCATGAATAATTAAAGATAATTGCAATTTTTTGTCCTGTATCTTCTATTCATCCTTTCCACCTGACCTCTTCAAATTTCCAGCTTAACTTCTCCCATGGAGCAGCCATGGTGGTCCTACCATTTATTTTTTTTGGATGGGCAAGAGCACAGCTGGATCCTTCAAAAGAAATTAAAGAGGAGAAGATGGATGAATCTGAATTTCCCAGGACTCTCTGCATCCTGCATAAGTGACCTGTTTCAGAGTTTCCTCAGGGAGAACTCCACATGTGGCAACTGGACTAATTAAAAATAATGTGGGCAGATGCAGACATGTACCATCTCCAAAAATAATTTGATAAGGAAGGAAAATCTGCTGTGTGCACTGTCACTTTTTACTCAGTCACTGTTGCTTCACAAAGTTTTTCCTTGTAAGTAATTTGCTACTCCGTGTCAGTTTTACCCAGAGGCCATTACTTCCTTGTTTTGTAAACTGTCATTTTATTTGATATATTAAACTAAAAGCTAACGATGCTTGCCATTTCTGTAGTATGACTAATGCCTTTGGACTTGGATTTCCAGATAACCTCTGGAAGTGTATTAATTTCTACAGTGAAGAGGCTTATTAGCGAAAAGCAAAATTTCAGCTCTTTTACRAGGAGGAATTCARCRCATAGTCTGAAATGCTTATGACTTYGAGAAAGCAACAAAACTGGGGAAGGTTTATTTTTTGTGGTGAAGGTGATGTCTGATTGCTGTTGAATACTTTTCATGTATTTTTAATAGTCAAAATTCAATATTCACTGAAGGATCAAAGCACAACAGGCCAAATATTACTCTCAGATGTATGTGTTTGGTTCATACCTTTTCTGGGAACTTCTGAAATTTGAGGCAYAGCCTTTTGCATTGGGCACTTATAACCTGGTGGGAATGAGGAGCTGCAGCTCCACTGGGCAGCAATGTCCCCCAGGGTGCTCTGTCACTGCACTGCCTTGTGCCAGTGGTACCACTGGCAGTTCCCAGAGGCAGAAAACAGGCAGAGGAAAGGAATGGGTCTTTCTGGGGTATTGAGTGTCTCAGAACTGCCTCAGGTTCACAACTCCTCCTGATAGCTCTTCTCAGCTTCTGTCAAAGCAGCTCCCCCTCATGTCTGCCCCTTCCACACCCTCTCACCTCCCCTCTTTTAATCTGACCTTCACTTACTGCAATCAAGTCCTGCAGTGCAATGCTGCTGGTGCCAGGCACTGGGGTGTCTGAGCTCCCCAAGCTCTGCCTGGTCCTCCCATGCTGTCCTGTGCCGTGACAGCTGCCCCAGGCTCAGTTCCCATATCCATCACATCCATCCCACTGCAGAGGTTTCTCTTTGGGCTAAAGACCCCTTTTCCTACCATGCCACTCTGCACAAGGTCCTGCGTGTGCTGTGTTGGCTGCTCAGACACAACTGCCCCCTGAAAATCCCTCTGGATTGTTGCTGTMTGAGCCCAGTGATGCCCAGTGGTTAAAGAGAGCAAAGCCTGTCTTTGAGGTCTATCAACTAGGGCATTCAACTGGGACAAAAAAGACAGGAATTTCACTTTTGCATCTTTCGATGCCTATTTAAATGCATTTTAACTCTGTCACAAGTATTTGTTGGAACATGGCTGACTCCACATTTTCGTCTCTACTGTAAGCATGGAAATGCAAAGTCATTGTGAAAGTCACTTCCTTTCTAATCAAAAAAATTTTAATTTATCCATGCATGGTCAAGCAGCAAGAGCAATTTTCCATACATTTATCCCAGACTAGCAAGGTGGCCAAGTCTTTTGCACAGAACTTGATTCACATCCCCTAGAGCAGAAAAGGAAATTGAACATGTTTTCTCAYATTCTAGGTCAGTGTGCTGAATCTGTGGCTGTGAACTGAAAGCAGGTATCCTCATCATGTTTAAGGAAAGAATAAATTATGTGCTTAGAAATCAGCAAGAGTAATGCTGCAAGTACATAGGTTTTGCCTCTCTGGTTTTTGGACCATGGGTTTTTCCTTGTTYATTGCTTTGAATTAATTGCACTGTGAGCACCCCCAGTTCACTGGGACAGTGAAAGCTCTCAGTTCAGGGCTGCAGGTCCCAGTGCCAGGGAGGTGTTGACATTACATTCAAAAGTCTTGTCATGTCCAGGTCCTTTCTGGGACGCTCTTCATGATCTGGTTTGGTGAGCAACCAGAATCTCTTTATTGCTTGTGGGTTTTGAGGTCACCTAAAACTGTGGGCTGAGACAGCCAAAGCTCCAGCTTGAAATGGGCAAACAGTGGAGGGTGGGGGCCTTGCTGCTATTGCTTCAGCAAGATGAGCATCAGGGAAAAACACCTCCTGCAACAGTAGCCCTGAGGCCAGCCCTGCAGACAACATTTGGGAGTGATATGGGAATAACGGAGCGTGGAAATAAAACTAGGCCAAATATTGAGCGAACATCTGGCATGGGTGCTTTCAAACCATCATCTGTGCTTCATTCTGCTTGCCAGCACACATCATTAACTTTTAATGTAAAGAGCAAACAAATGTGTTTGTGAGCAGAGTGATTATCCTCCATACATTTTTTTCCATCTCTAAACATGTTAATCATGGTTTACCCTAAAATACTCATTAGCGTTAGCGTTCTAAGCAAATATTTCTGTAACTTGGAGAAGCTCATGAGGACAGTTTGATTCTTTTCCAAGCATTTAAGGGCTTGTGTTTATTACACCTAAATATTTATTTGCACCCTGCTGTGCTGTCACCATTCCCAAATGTTCCCAAGGTGTTACTCTGCACCACGTTCTTCCTCAGTTCCACAATCAGCCTGCCATTCAGGATCTCTGTCCAAAGCAGATGGCAATTTTGATCTCCCAGATGAGCACACTATTCGCTGTATTTGGAATAAAAATCATTGAAAGGCCAGGAAGGCATGCAGAAAATTGGCATAATTCAGGAACTGACTCAAATCAGTTTATTTCATCACCAGTATTATAAATGGATTTTCCAACCTCTGTCTTACTCTGATCTCCCCATCAGAACCACCAGTGTATAAACACACAGTTCCAGGATATAACAAACAGTTTTCAGCTATGATCAGTTGAAACCAGAAGGAACTTCTGCATTGGTTGTTCTGAAGTTAATTTTGCCTAGGAAATCGCATACACAATCATATTATAGAAAGTGAACAAAATGTTTCAAATGTAGTCAAGCACCAAAAAAAGGAATGGAAATTAAACAGTCAGTTAATAGTTGGTGTCTAGAGCTAAAGGCACCCTGAAAATACTTCACAGAAGGGTAAATGGGTGTAGGTCTTCTCCAGGACTACCGGCATCCTTCAGAGCAGTGTGTGCAGCTCTAAAGTAGCAGAGACCCACAAATGAAGCTTTTGTTTCTGCTGCTGATGAGCTTTGGGAGTCTGCAACAATGAAATGGTTTATAAGGAAATACACATTTTTAGAAGCTGTCATGATGAAATACTAAACTAGAGCTCCAACATTAAATGAAATTTTTTATCCAATATAGGAAAATATACTAAGAAGATTAACAGGTTTATACAAAAGTGAAAAGACAAAAATGTTACTTTCCAGGTCTTCATGATCCCTGAATGAATGAAATTATGCATACTAAATTTCTACAATATGGAGTAATTTTTACACATTCAAGGGTTAACAAAAAACTTTTCAAGTCAGGATATGTCTCTAACATACTAAAAAAATTTTGTACTTGGACTCCAACAAGCCATGAAATATTTAAACACGAAAAGTTATTTCCCCAGTTACATGGCAACATTGCAGCTTTAAATATTAAAAACAATAGTACTGTAGCATTCTAAGCAAGTACAAGAGTTCATTGGCACCAGATATCTCTCATGCTGGAGTGGTAGAAAAGATACTTTATTATAAAAACAAAGAGAGACTGCTGAGGAATGCACACTCCCCAGATTCCTTCCCATCAGAGTATGGAGAAAAGAAATATCTYTCTGATTTATCTATCTAGGTATTTATATAGCACCACTCTCAAGAGTATCACTGTGGAGTGAGTAAGGCAAGAGGGACCATTTGTTTGTTATGGGAATAAGGTACATACTCCCCCATGCGTGTGTATAACCACAGCTCAAGTCAATAGCAGCAATGATAATTTGCCAAAACRTGTGAAAAGGCAGAAATATAGATATATACTGAAAGTTCTTTGTTCTCAGGTCAAAAAGTGACACAAAAATATGCAAAGAGCTGAGAGTAAAAGTTGGACAGAAATTCATCCATGCAAAGTGATGATGTGTCTTGTTTGTTAAGATAATCTCTTTATCCCCAGTCAGGTGGGGCAGATATCGTGGTAAATCAATTTGGAGTCCAAAAGCCAGAATTAAATATTTCAGGATATGCCTGTTACTGAGTTCAAGTAGAGAACCTTCAGAGACAAGCACAGCAGCACAGCTGTTAATACAAGACTCCTGGCTTTCTATTTCATCTTAAGGTCTAACTGAAATATTAGTTTTATATTGCCTACTTGGGTTTTGTGGTCTGTGCAGCAGCTTTCCCAGTAATGTATTCTTTGCATCAGTTTCAACCTTCCACCCACCACAGTTTCCATCTTTTCCTCTTCCATATATCCCCTCATTCCCCTTGCACTAGCTTCTAATTGTTTCCTCACACCTTCTAATCCCTTCTAATTGTTTTCTTCTGTCTCCCCTCCCAGCCCACATTGTAAGAGATCCCATAGATAAACAGATGACAAAAATGAGGAAAAATGCCATAAAGCACAGGTCTGGCTGCAAAAGAAGCGCAGTAAGCCTGCAGTTTTGCTCAGYGTGTTCACTCCCTTGGTGCACTTGTTGCCATATTGATGGCAGAACAACAGAAAGGCACCAAGTTCCTGCCCTTTGCTCTGTTAGCCCTGAAGCACACCAAGGCCAGGGAGGGTGGTTTAACTCATTTTATGCTTTGTCAGCACCTGTTTTTTGTACTATAACTGTGTCCCAGATGCTGGGACTGAGTGGAGACTGGGCCATTGAGGACCAGGCACTCTGATATCCTGCTTTGCTATGACCATCCCATAGCTTGATCAGCCATGGCTGGTGGCTAATGTGAGAAGGAAATAATGTCATTTTAAAGGACAAATCCAGGTGCTGTAGCACTGATGTCTGGAATTCCTGCAGCTCACATGTTATTACTGTGACTGATCTGAAAGRGAATAAAGTTGAGCCTTTTATAAGGCGCACTTGATCTGTCTCTGTGGGCACGTGTGGGCAGAGGCTAGCTGCTCTGCCTGCAGCCCAGAAAAAAAAAAAACTTGGCTCCAGATTCATAAAGAAGTCCAGCACTGAGCCCTCATTATACAAAAGTACATTTGAGCAGTTTCTGGTCCAGGGCAAGCTCACCGTTGTCCAGCTCTGCCGACARGAGGAGGTCATGCAYRTCTGCCCATACCTGTRCATCCCAAGAGAAGTTTGAATGCCKGACRTGGGAAAAGGGCTAGTGAGGGCATGGGAAGACCCTGCCATTCTTCCTTCATCCATGTGAAACCACAGGCACTCCCAGCACTGGCAGAGCTCTTTCTGCTGCTGCTGATCCCCACATGTCAAGTTACAGCAGCTCCCAGTACAGTTCTGTAACAGGGACCAAGAACACCTATCAGTGCTCAAGGATGATTAAGGCTTTTCATTAAATACTTAAGATAAAGGCTSCTGTCTACTGCAAATGCAAAGCCTAAGCTGTGAAATCAGCAAAATTTCCAGAGCTTAAGAAAAAATAAATCAGAAACCGAACTTGACTTATTCCTTCCAGCTTTGCCTGGAACAGGTCTCATTTGCCAAGGAACGCTGTATAATCACCTCACTGCAGCTTCCAGATTTTCTTGGTACAAAAAGGAAAGTATAGAATGCACCTATCTATAATACTGCAAGATATGAGAGCACAGCCAGTTTGGGAATATTGTTAGCTAGGCCTCATTAATAAAATAAGGCTAATGATTTATTCATATCCAGGACAATAAGAGGACAATGTAGAGCAGTTACATTAATGGTAAGTAGATGCTTTGGGGAAAAAATGTGAGTGCTAATGGAAATTAGTTCTGTCTGCTTCAGTGTTTTGTATAAGACAGCGTGGGTGATTTTTCTGACCAAATCAGTACATCAGGGACAGAGAATTCCCTATTCTACATATTAAGATAGRAACTAGGAAATTATTCAGCTTAATATAAGAATATTTTATTGCTTCAGTGCTCGAGTAACTCTCTCAATCTCATTTCCCCACATGCAATCTTTTATTCTATCTTTTCACCCTCATTTTCCAGAAGTCTTGAACTTGCTACTGTAATTATGAATACAGACATTATTGCTGTGAAAATAACGCTCTGAAAATGGTCTGTGAAGACACTATTTGAAATGSTTACTATTTAAAGCTGACTTAGCTCTACTTCTGCTCTGCAGAATTATATAACACGTGCCCTTCCAGAAGACTCCTGTAACATTTTAAACTGTGCTGGAAATTTTTTTGTAGTAGGGTGCATTTTCTGCTCAGAAAGCAGACTGTGTGAACAGTGTTTTTCTGCCCCCTGCCCCAGCCTCGAACCCATCTGCTGATCATCCAGGTAAAGTCATGGAGTTCCTTTAGTCACCTTCATGATCTTGTGGTCACTCAATAGTGGCTATATTGTATGTGGATTAATTAATTATTTGGAATTCAGCAGTAGTAAGAGTCTGAAACTTCAGTTCAGGACAAGTGCCATGCTCCCTGTGTCCCTCTTCCCAGCTGTCCCAGTACCAGCTCAGAGTCTGGGAGCCACAAGTCCCACTTTCTTTCATCTGTTTTGCTACACCAGATGTAGTGTGCGTGCTGACAGCTGACCTACAAACTCTCTCTAAGGTGAAATTTGGAACAGGAATGAGTTGAAAGTTGCCAAGATCCCTTGAGATCCCACAAGCAAATTCTGGTGACCTGAAGGGTGGCAGAAGAGCAACCCCTGTGYCCTTGGCAGCTTGAAACTATCTCTTTGTTACTGGGCTGCAACACGAGCACAGACATGGCTAAATGCAGGATGTTACCTGCTGAGCAGCATCCCATCATTTAATTTTAAACTTGCATCTATGTTACAAAAAAAAAAACCCAAAAATGCAGAGGAGAGAAAAATGATGCACTATCAATGACAGTTTTCCTCCATAAGATAATCCTCTGTTACTAATATTTTGAGTAWATCTGCACCAGTAAATGAAATGGAAGGGGGTCAGGCAGCTGAGTCCAAGACCTGGTGACTTAGTGCTGCTKGCTCCACATGCTCAAACACTGATTTCACTAACTTGAATGGAAATAAGCTGAGAAACACCAAGGGAAGGGACGAGTAAGGTAAAAATGAGTAGTAAACAAATGTACAAATGTAATGTTCATTATGTAGCTGATATCATATAGCCTATGTTCTCCAGGCATTCCTGAGAATTTCCCCTTTATGCTTTTTGCCCAGATAATTTATTTCCAAATGCTATATCATTCAGAGCTGGTTGGTGCACAGGTTTAACACTATTTTTAAAAAATGACAAGTTTTGCAAAGCAATTACAGTTCTTAGTTTTTCTCTTTGTCACATACCTGAGTCCATTTGAGAAGGTTCTGAGTGGTAGGTAGTCTAGAGAAAAAAAAATGGGAGAAAATGGAAACAAACACTACCATGTCAGCATCAGAAAAATCAAATGATTTGGTGGGAGAGCAAGAAAAGAATTTGATGTTTTTWWAAAAAAAAAAATTTACATAGCTGAAAACAGAAGGTGAAATTCCATTCTTTGACCATTTCCATGCATTGTCCTGGGGTAGAGGAACTGYCAAATAGCTTAAACCACAATTTTCCTTTCTTTTAAGGCTATTTCTTTTAAGGCTGTGCTAAGTTTGATTATATCACCTGCAGAATTCAGATCCACAATCTTTATTTCACAATATTATTGTGCTCTGTACATCAGGTTTTAGGTAAAGCCTATTAATAATTAATATTTCTTCTAAAGCTCTAGAACCAGATTTTTCTTTTATACAAAGTGTCTGCCTCTGATTTATATACACATAAATCAGTGATGGATTGAGCCTCAGTTGAACTGGCAAAGCAGGGGACCTGCATGCAATGCCAGTCAGGCAGCAGAAGGAAAAGAAAAGATGTTAAATTGCTCTTGTGGCTGCAYTGTAAATCTGCCTTGTAAATTATTGCATCAAAGTCCCAGGAAGCTTCAGTGGTCAAAGTCTAGTCTCAAATCTGTGGCAACATCTAACAAATCACCTTGTAATGCCCAGGATGAGTGAATGCTTTATGGGCTTTTGAATTGTCTGTATTTCAGACTGGACAGGTWAATACTATTTCTGTTTTAAGCCCAGACAGTGCCAGAGGCTCAAAGATCTCTCCTTTGCCTGTGTTGTCCTCTGTCTGCTGCAAGGCAAGGAGCACTGCTCTCCCTTCTGCTAGGTCTTCCCAGGGCCCCATTTCCTCACTCGTGCTCTTGCTGCCAAAGACATCTGATTTCCATGGRATGTCTTGGCAGATCCACTGCTCCCAAGGTTCCCCCACGCTGTCTGACCACACTGGATCAGGAGCCCTCTCTTACAGAGGTGCTGTGCATCCTTCCTGGTGTGTCCTAGATTCATCCAGTGATTCTCTTCTGGCCTTGATGCCACCTTCTTCAGGTTTCTGCTCTCTGTTACACCCAGCATTATAAACAGATCTTATTTCCTGAGGTTTGTACAGTCTGTGGTGATGTTGTTCTTTCAGAATATTTCTGTTCCACAAGTGAAGTCCTGCTCACCAAATGCTTTTTTACTGCTTTGTCCACCTCTTTCTGTAGATTTCTGGAAAACATCAGGGAGTAATTTCATGTCACCAGGCAAGTMCAGATCTTCCTAGCACTTGACCTTCCAGCCATTAGGATTTATTCTGCTTGTGCAGTTCTCTCTTATATATTTACTTCATAATGTATTTTCTACAGACAGAAATGGGTAGAGAAACAAGAAATGTGTTACCCTTAGCAGATAACCATCAATTTCCACTTATTAACAGAACAGGGCTCCTCACTAAAATGTCATAAATTTTATACTAAGGCAGAAAAATGAGGCTAAGAATTTTACTTTAATTTTTATAATGGTACAGAAATTTAAAGGAATTTTTCATCAGTATTCATCTTGAGATGGATACACTTCATAAGTAGTGTGAATTTCAGGGTTTTCTCTTACACTTTTCTACAGTTTTTCAAGATGACTGCAGCCAGTTTTAGGCATGCCGAAGTTTATTCTAAATAATAGCTCTTACGAAAAGATTCACTGCTTTTAACATGCAATTAAATATTCACTTTGTATAAACCACACCCATATCTATAATTATTTCCAACCACAAAACCGTTTCTGAAATTTCCTTGAAAATAAAAAAAAAATGAACTGGATATTTAATTTCAATCTGCTAATGTTTCTTTTTGGTGATGTTGATGAACTAACTTAGTGGCCTTTATTAACAGTGCTTTTCTTCATAGTTTAAAAAAATAAATGTATGTGCATGGTGCATTATATAAAGTAAATTCAGTAGAAACACATTGACATTTGAATGTACTTACATTCAAAGTARTTACAGAATTACAAAGAGAATTATGTGAGATTAATGCAGAGGAAAGTAGAAAAAAGAAAGGTAGCAGTATAAGAAATCTGAATGTGAAAGCATCAGATTCAGATAAATTGAGACATTTCAACACAGTCAGGACTGTACACAAATGTACAGGGAGACTGTCTCTCTCTTTCCCTCCTACCCACCCCACCGTGGCTCCAAGGCAGTGGCACTCAGGGAACTCAGGACTGGAGGGKCTGTGTGAAGTTCAGGGGCTGTGCAGAGCCTTGCTCTGAGTGGTCAGTCCTCCTTGCCAGCTGATTGTCTGCAATTCCAAATCAATAAGACAAATTCTTTATGACATTCAGGGAAAAGACCAACATTTTTTTTTGATGTCTTGGGCACATCATAACACTCTTGCATCCCATGGAGGAGCGYGGGGAGGGATACAGTGTCTGCCTGTCCTGCTGTGCATTATTCACTCCCTCACTTTTCTGTGCTAGAGGCTGTGAGGATTTTGACCGAGCACCACGGGCTTTCTGTCAGCACCACAATCCTCACATGGTATCTGGATAAACTGATCTTAATACAAAAGCCCGTCCCTTGGTATAAATAGAACTGTCACAGCAGATCAGYTTTATTTACGTCAAATTAAACAAAATTCTGCTTTTTGGCTGAGAGKTAATAGCTTTCAGCCAAAAGCAAATTCTTACCTCTGAGTTATATAAACCCCCTAAGYAGGCTGTTTTTAATACAAATACTAACAGGCACGCAGCTTCCATGCAGTGTTGCTTCCAGGTAATGCTGGCAGAAAGATCAGCTAAGAATCCCAGGAATAACAAAATGATGGTGGATACGAGCACCTTACAAAACCCTGCAAGGAGGCACCAGGCTGAAGGCTGAAACCAGGAGACATTTATTTTTAGGCTCTTGGTTTTTAAGGAGAGCAAAGGAACYGAGAGGGGAAAACAGTGTCAACAGTTCACACAGATTCGCTTTTCATGTTTGGGAGAAGCTGAGCTGGACTGAAACTATAACTACGATGGGATTTAACAGTAGACACAATAAAGGCATCCACAATCTATACCTGTAACAAGGAAGGTCACTTCCAGGAGTTTTTGATGTAGTGAAACTTGAAAAATATATTCATTTTTGCCCAAAGGCAGAGGCTGGCATGGCAGCTTGGGGACCACAATGGTAATTGTTCCTAAGAGGAAAAAGAAAATGTTCCATAAAGTTCCAATTGCCTTTAAAAGAGAGAAACATTTGAAGGACTCTTCGGTGCTGTTCCAGGTTCAGCAGAAGGAAACCTCTCACATAGGGCTGCTTTCATCTGCAGGTGTTGCYRCAGTCAACACAAATTGCTGGAGAGRGGAATAGGTCAGGGGTGGAGGGAGGTGTTACTGTGACAGCAAACCAAAGCTGGAAAAAATAGAGCTTAAAAACCAAAAAGGACAGTTTTTCTGTAGAGCCCTTCACAGTTTAAAATCCAAAAAGGGGGGAAAATGGGGAGAAGTGGCAAAGAGGCAATAGGAAGATTTTTTTTTTTTTTCTGGGAGGTTGGTCTTTATCTGTTATTTTGATTGCATTGTTGATTAATTTAATTGAAGTATATATAACTGAAACAGAAAGGGAAATAAGATTTCTTCAGGGACCCATTAATTTCTTAAGGATAAAGTGTTTGAAGGTTCAAAGGCTTTGTAAAGCTTATTTTAAATTTAAAATTTCCATTGCCAAGGGATTGATTACCATTCTTGCTTTAGCTTTGTCAAACAATAAGTTGATCCCAATCCTTTCAAAGTTTTATGGTGATGTACATACAATATTCAGTTAATTGTAAGAGGGGACTATATTCTATACTCAAGGACAGCTATTTCAAAAAAGGTCTCCAAATGTCCTTTTAAATGTTTGAAATCTTGGAAACTTGGAGCCACTGCTGGAAGCCACAGTTTCTTGAGGTATCATAATGACTTTTGAATATTTGTTCTGATTGGGAAAATTATGTAACAACATACATGTCAATATTTTGGGGTATGTGCAATACTGGATAATAATGTCATTTCAAGCCATTTAATAAAAATTACATCATCCTGAAGAATGCTCTTGTGACAGGCTGAGACTCCTGTTTTTCTGTTAAACTTTGTTTATTTAGTGTGACCTCATCACCCTGACTCATTTCTCTCTCTTCTAACTTGTATCTAGGTTTGTACGTGTCCTGGAGCAGGGACAGACTTTCCTCTTCCTGTGACAGCTCCTACAGTGGGACTCTCATTTTCAATTGGGGCAATTTTCAGCTGCAGAATCCCCATCACAGCACCAAGTAAAGGATTACTTCATTTTGCTTATTTTATGAATAAACTGGCAAATAGTAAAGGCTCATGCACATGTACTCACACAAACAGAAATGCTTGAAAGACTTCTTCACATAAAAAATGTAGTCAAATAATTATTTTTGGTTTCCAGGATTTTGATTTTTTAAACAAAATTCAGATACTTGCTTTCAAATAATTTTTTTTGTAAAAGCATGTTAAAGCTCATACCTCATTGGAAAAATAATCTTTTATTAAAACAAACAAACAAACTTTTCAAAACTCTCAAGAYGATTTGTTATTTCTATTATAGCAGTAGTTAAAGACCTCAAACATTATTCCTAGTCAAATCAAAATGATTTATTCAGTATGTTACACCACTCAGTAGGACTGCAGTTGAGTCTGCCATGTAGTAATTTCTAAATCTTCACAGTACATTAAAGGAGGCTCTTTCAAAATAAAAGCACATTTGGAGCATTTTTTAATCAGAAGAAAATATTGCTGCTTGCTCTTAATTTTCTGCTCTCCAAATGTTCTAAAATGGAGTTGTTATTAAAGTTGKTGAGATGAAATTTGCTTAAGCTACAAACTATGTTTATGCACTCCAATTTTGGATGGGTATCATGAGTCCTGGCTCTCTCATCTGACATGGAGGAATTGGTTTCTTGAGGCAGGAGATGAGGACAGCAAAGGAGCCAGTGACATAAAATGTAGCCAATTCTTGAGATTTTATTACAAGTCTTAAAATAATTGATATTTTTCTTAAAGCCTCGTGTGTGTAAAGAAGCTGTTGATGGCAGCCTGAAGTTCCATTYTAGGAAAGAATATGTAGGCTTCATGATTGCAACCGCTGGCATGACTCTGAAAACTCAGACCCAGAGGGCAAATCAAAAGCATCGAAACAAGCCATTTTGAAATAAGATTTTAAGGCTCTCTCCTGAATTTAGACAATCATTTCACAGTGTCTGTGGTGCTAGTGATTGGTAGCATCTRCCAAAGCTGTGCTGTTTGCGTGGATTAGAGATGGAGAGAGCAGGGAGGCCAGCAGTGCCGGCTGGGGAGCCAGAAAAGGAGCCCTGAGACACCCAACACACCTCCACACATCAGGAAGACTTTTATGCTTTTATGGTTTGGTTATTTTTTTTTCAGCCAGACTGGCTAGAAATTGGTTATTTAAGGCACTGCAAGCTCAGAGCCTGAGGAAGGCAATGTTCCTGCGTGTATTCCCTGGGAAGTCACCTCATCATCTGGAGGTGGAGGGAGGCACTGTAAGTCTTTAAAGATATATTAAATAGGCAAAGTCACTGTTTACAGTCAAAAGCTGCTTTTTAAGTTTTCATGAGTTCTTTATTTAAAGACAAGCAAACAAATTCAGGTCACCTCTTTATCCTGCTTAATTTAGGAAGGCAACTCTTCAAGCAGGTTTTTCTTCTTYGCTTTTCCTCCTGGAATCATCATTATCTTGGGCACTGAATCAGGAAAAATGAGAGAGAGGGAAAGGCTGAAGTTGATTAATCTGATATTTTATATGAATCTGTCATAACAAGGCATCCCACAGTKCATTCTGGTCCCCCAGCAGTGCTGCAAGACAGACATCTCACCTGGTGACTCTCACAGAAAGCCCCACAGCAGGTTAAAGGGGGAAATTTTTCATTTCACCTATAGGAAAAAATTTTAAATCCCATGACAAGCCTTGTGTTGTGCTCGAGTTTTCTCCATTTCTTTCTCAACAACAGCCACATATCATCAAGTTTGCTGGGATAAATTATAGCTGGTGTGAAAGCAGAGCCCCCACCTCACTGGGGAGTCAGTGATGTCTTGAGGAATGACCCTCCCACCCTGGAAGCTTTCTGTAATGCAGAACATTTGCGTGGGCTGCGATGTCCATGGTGACAAAACTGCATTAGAGGAGTACAAATAACAGCTCGTGATGCAAACCCAGGGAATACACAGAGCATAGCAACAGGCTGGGGGGAAACTTGAGAGCAGAACAGGAGGAAATACTGTTCCTGGAAAGTATGTTTCACAAATAGAGTGAACAATGTATTTCTCTAATTCCTTGTGAKTCTTCCAGGTTAACTCTGACGCTAGTGAGGTCGCTGCTGAAGCAAGTTAAGTTAACAAGAACACAGAAAAGAAAGTGGTTTGTGGTTGGAATTTCAAACAAATAAAAGCAGTGCATTTTTGGCAAAGCACARCTTGCTGTTTAAACTCTTCTGCTTACTTCCACAGCAAAATTAAACTGGCATGGGCTCATATACTGATGATAGCTGAGTGAATCAGTATGGTTTGGGGATCCTGAGCTCATTTCTGTTTAGCCTCAAACCCCCAAAACAATGTTTATAAATTCAATACTTGCAGTCCAAGCTCAGGTAGCTCCTTTCTGATGGGAAGGGGTGAGTGGGGTTCTGCAAGAGCAGGGCAGAAGGCAAAGGAGAGGCACGCTGAGATGGCAGGGAGAAGCAGGSAGGGTGCAGCTGTAGTGTGTACACATGAATATCCACAGCAGTGCAGCTGCAGCTACACGTGAGCTTGTGCTGATGCTTTGTATTCTGCACTGAGCACCAGTGAGCCTTGTGACTGTAACATTTAGAGCTGTAGAACCTGGGGTATCAGCACCAGCAGAGCAGAGCTTGCTCTGGGTTTGGCTCTGTCTGCATACAGGGCAGTCACGCAGGAACAGGACAATTGTTTGGTCACATGCACATCTTCTGGTGCACAGCTCGGAGCTCTGTGTGTCTGGGAACAAGGGCTGCACCTGCAGTGCTTGGAGAAAGCGATTGAGAAAGTGGGACAGGGGAAAGGAGTCTGGRATGGGAGGAAACAGAGGCTTGCATGGTCAGTGGGGAAGCATCAGCTCTTTTACAGCACAGTACAGGGACAGACACGCAGTGAGCCAGGACACACCAGTGCAAATTGTGAACAGCTTCTCCCTTGAGTTATCCAGCTTTGTGCTGCCTGCCACAACAGAAAGGGCCAGGCTGCCCCTTTTTATATTRGACCTGTTCTCGTGAAGATTATTAAGTACACTAATTGCTGAACTGAAATATTCATTGTCCCTCTGAACAAAAGAAGGGGCAAAAAAGCTTTCAGAGAACTCATAAACTCCAAAATGTGTACCCATGCTCACTTCAGTCAGAAGCACAACACACCTGCCTTCACAGCAACTCATGTGCTTTTCAGACAGCTACAGTGGATGCTGCTTGCTACAGTGTCTGGTGAATTAAAATACACAAAATCCTTCACCTATTTTAAATAATAAGTCTGATTTTACAGCTTGAATCTATTCATTTGGCACTAAACATGAAAAGGGACCACTCACAATTGTATTCCACTTGCTCAATGATAGCAGAAGTAATCTGTGGKTGATGACAGTGGCAAGCTGCCTTCAACCATCCCAGTCACACCTKGAAGAAGCTCTCTGCTCTTTCCCACAGCTCAGGTGTCAGTGCACTTATCCAAACTGCAGGAAAGCAAGATGCATGTTCCTTTCTGAGCAGATTTTAACCCACATTACAGAATATTTCCTTCCTTTTTGGTGRAGGTGGACCTTTCTTCTAAAATTTGAACATTCACTGGGTAAAAGAGAGAGAATKCTGTGTTGTAATGATCCCTGTGCCAGTGTACCAGTTGTGACTGTGTTATTTACATTAAATATCCATGAAAGTGGAGCTGGAATCCAAGTCTCAAACAGCCAAGATCTGCCTCTGAGTTTCTAGAGACTTTCTCAAATTTTGCCTGTTGCAAAGATAGCCCTTGTCATAGATAAAGGACCAAGGCAACTTTAGTGGCAGCAGTGTTAGGGCTGAAAACMCCCTCAAACAGGAGAAGAAGCCAGAACCTGGTTCTTCTGAGCCCCCCTTACCCACCAAGTGGGTGAATTTGATGCCCAGTGTGGTCCCTACTCACATCCCATGGACACCCCTCTGTCCATATAGTCCTTTGCTTTAAGGAATCTCTCACATTTTGGCATTTTACAAGCTTCCAAAAACAGTACCACCTGTGATCTATACCAGTCTGAGCATTTTAATGACTTTTGGCTAAACCTTCATAGCTAATAGTTAAATTGCCAAATGCTCCATGAAACAAATATGCAAACAATTTGCCAGTTAATCATCTATCATAAACGGGCGTACACAGCTGCTGAGATATATAATTGCTGTTTCATCAGGGTTGGTACTTTATTTACATAATTCCCTTACTGATTTTAACATAGTTGGGTTTTTTTTCCAGGGAAATACAGAGAGTGGGAAATGCTAACATAATGTCTCATTAAATGCAGCATGTTAAAGAGACAGTTCTGGTCACAGCTGGTGGATAACAATAGTGACTTTCTTTGATGTATTTTTAAAAATAATTGAAGCTTGTGTATCTGTATACTTACATATCTACATGTATATGCACACATTGTTATTTACTTATACAAGGTACTTGTATGTAAAATAGGCATACAAATGTTTGTGTTAACATATTTAAATTAAGATCTGTTTAAAGTACAGAAAATAGGTCTTTTATGCATGTGAGAAAGATAAAACATGACCAATAAAATATAAATCAGCATTTTCTTCTTTGATTCTGTTCAGTATTTTTGATTAAAGAGAATATCAGCTGCAGATAGAATCCAAGACATACAAATTAATATGTTTGCTGGCAAAGCATATTAAGTGGTTTAGTAGGGGTGTGGTTTTGTTCTTTCTGGTTTTGTTTTCTTCCAAAAAAAGTCCAGTTAACAATGTAATGCATACCTTACTAATGTTTTTTAGTGGACGTGTTAGAAAAGAGGGATTGATTGCTTTCTGATTTTATGTTTCCTTTTCTTTGTCAAGCTCTAGAGAGTTGACGAAATTTTTCTAAGCCTAGAAAACATTAATGCTAAAGTGATGGCTTCTACAGTTGTAGAAATAACAGTAGCACGGAGAGTACCTGCAATACCCAGGGCTGCTTTCCTTAAAATGTTGTTTTATTTTAATGGAAGTCCTGCACATTCTGACTGGATATTGACAGCATTTGTATCAGAGAATCAAGGATATTGAGTATAAAAGAATTTAGCATGTGCATTGCAAGTGGTGAGGGTTTGTGGGGTTTTTGTGGAATTTTTTTGGTTTTGGTTTGTGGGGATTTTTTAATTCTCCTCTTCCCCATCATTCTGTGTTCTGTTTTTCTAGGTCTGGGTGTGAAAGACAGGAACAGGTTCTAGAAGAAGATTCTTCATTACTTTGGGTGTTACATTCATGCCTTTGGGAAGGGTTTAAGCTCTCTCCTTTGATAGCTGTGCAATAAGGAAACTGCAAAATGTCAGGACTCTCCAAATTTAGCAATTTGGTTTACTGACTTGGTAAGCTCCATCTTTTGTGTAGGCCTAGACTTCAGAGATTTTTATACRAAAGATATTTCCATTCCTCTATTTTGCCTCTTCACTACTGTTTTCATTTTGATTCTTGAACTCCTATGAAATTATCTTCAGCACAATGCTGGAAGAAAAATATTGGAAAACGTGCTTTATTTTACCAAACAGTAGAGCCAACAGCTATGCTTTTTTCCCTTCCCTTACCAAAGCTTTTTGATTTTCAACAGAAAGAGCTCTCTTTCAAGTGCTAGGTAAAAGCAGCCTGCAGTCCCCAACTGCTTTTTGCCTCTTAGCTATAAAACATAATTTCAGCTGAAGCTSATTTCTCTACATCTACCAACACTGGACGGAGATCATCAATGTTTCACTGGCTTTCAGCCATTGTAATCTGACAGGAATTCAAAAAAGCAATTGAATGGAGAGTACAGGGTACTGTATTTGTAGCTGGCTTTTCCACATACCTAAATTTAACATGCAGATCTCTAAGTTACATGCTTGTAAAGTCAAATATTTGACACTGGAGAACAATGCCAGTGTTGGCTTGGTTTGACTTTACTCTGGCCTCTTTGAAAATATTCCTCATGACAGTCTTTAACAGTATGGTTTTTATGCTTGTTTTCTTCCCACAGGCTCTACAATTTAACTTACTTGCTGCTGCTATCCCAGGTCCCATGTATTTGCATTCCTGAAAATTTTGGAGTTTTTTGCCTCTTCTCTCCTTTAATCTCATGAAAACATCACCTCTCCCTTAAGAACTTGGAGATCATTTTACATGATCAATAACATCAGAAGTGAAAAAAGCAATTGTTTGTGATTTTTTTTTCTTTTGCAAAGGAAAACATTTGTGATTTGTGACAACAAAATGAGAACCATTGACTGAAACTGTCCTTAGTGACTTGTGTGACCCAGGACATATTTTCCACATCTGGATGAAGCAATCCTTCACAATACCTCATCCATGCAAGAGCTTTCATGCTCTGAGCAATGGCCATCCTCTGTTCTGAAAGAGACAGGGTGACCACAGGAAAATGAGCATGTAGTCATTGTGCAGCATTGTCCTCTCACATTACTGGCAAGAGAACAAAGGGAGGTCCATCATGCAACCTGACTTTGCAATCTTGGTGTTCTTTTAGAGTTGTCTAATTTAATTTCTTCCCTTTTTAAAAAAAATGTAAAGCTGAAAATGTCCAARTCATTGTCCAGATCATCTCAGGACGGATAAAATCTCTAGGTTTCTGATACTGGGTGACTTGAAGCAAGCAATGGTGATACCATGTTGTTTGAACCATCTCCTGAAAGGACTACCATGCTGTTCCCATCAGTGCTTTCCAGATATTTGCTGATATCAGAATGGTGAGGATCAGGTCTCGGTCCTGAGCTGGTGGAAGTGTTTTACAGACTAGCGCTCCCTTTTCATCCTTCCTGCCCATTTATCTGTAGCACCTTTGCTGCCTTCTYCTGCCACTTGCCTTCTCCCTCTTGYGCTTCTGCCTCTCATTAGTCAGAAGTGGTACAGCCAGCAGCTGGAGTCGTGGGGAGGATTTCTTTATCCAGTGTGCTCACACATGCTGGGGCTTTAAAGCTGTCGAGCTGGCAGTCAGAGCAGTTTGCATTGCTGAGCCTCTCAGTCCCCATCTGAACAGTCCCTCCTGGGCCCAAAAACAATGCCTTTTCCTCCCTCAGCCTCATTCTCAGAGCCAGGAGAATAACTTCTGCTGMAAGTTTCTCCTAGAAAATTATCCAGAGCCACATACCCAGTATGAATTGCTTCAGTCCTTAAAGACGGTTAAAAACTAAAAGTTCTAAGTAGCTGCAAATAAGATCTGCCATCTCTAACAAAAAGTTGTAGAGAGGGCTCATCTCTCCTGACCTGTCCAAGCTTCCAGRTACTGAGGGATTGACTGACTACCAGACTATTACAATGTCCTCAAAATGAAGCATGCWCTTGAGAATGTGGATTTATAGGTCTGGCAGCCAAAATGTTCTATTTTTTATTTTTCTTCGTAAGGCAATGATTTCACTCCTTTCAGTTTGTCAAGCAGTAACGTGGACTTGAACCTTGGAGTCCTATCTCTTTTACTTTTTTCTTAAGCCAATGGGTCAAACTCTGTCCTTTAATGTATCCACTGAGTCCCACTAATGTCAGCTTTCCTTCAGAGGATGAAATAATATGATTTAGTCCCAGAAAGCAGACCTCAAAGTCACAGGCTTTTATAAGCATGCTTCTTAGACCAAAGGCTTTAGTAGGTGGATTCCAAGGATTTTATTATGAAGAGCTTGACATGGAGTGAAAATTCTGAGCCACGAGGATGTGCCCTTTCTCTCTGCCAGGCTGTCATCAGATGTGCTGAATGCTGAGCTACAGGTCTTCTGCCTTTGTTCCAGCTGATGCTGGTGGTGGTTTCCCTGCTGCCAAGCAGGCTGTCAAACAGACATCTTTCAGCAAATATCTTTTACAGTAAACATTTTTTCTAGAATTGAACAGTGGGTGAGGTTTGTAATACTAAGTGTATTCAGAATAAAMCAAGTTTAAATGCCTATAGGTCATTTAAGTGTTTCTGTATGTCAGTGGAAACACTACTTTATGATTAAAACCATTCACTGTTATGTTCTTGCACCCTAGACTGGTAGCTTATCTGTAGAGTCTGAGTCTAAAATTTCAAGGTATGTCCCTGATAGTTTATAAGGGCCAATTTTACCTTAAATACTTTTAACCTGTTATTTATGCACCTATGCTAACAAAAACACTTCTCCACAAAAAGTGAAAAATAGGTCCTGGCTTTGACCAGTATAATTTCTACAAATAATGCTCAATAGGAAACTTCTGAATCTTAAATGGGGTTGACATTAAATTATTTTCCGTTCTTCTCTCTCAAATCTTTTCTATTGTTTAAAATTATGTCAGATTTCTACAAGCTAACTGCAAAGAACACATCCCAGACTCTTGTAGAGCTTAGTGGAAATTGAAATCGTACCAAAAATTTTGTCTTGACATATTCTGTCAAAAGTGCTTTTCTCACCTGTTGATGAATATTGTTTTATTAGTTTGTGTGATGTTTCTTGTGAGAAGTGACTATCCTGTCTGTACAGAGAAGTGTTTTGCAGTGTGAGCTGGACCCTCGGCCATTTCAATGCAGTTGGAAGAGCTTTATGAGCTCTTTGGATCAAGGCTGATTCCCCTTAGCAGCACACCTTGAATAAATGCACCTTGTGTCAGGTCATTGTAAACCCTCTGAAAAMCAGCTGATTTCATTTCTCCTTCACTGTGTAAGGAACTGAGCCCCAGCTGCAGCAGACAGAAGAAAGGACATTTGCTGGCTTCTAAAGAACAGTGCTGTTTGCATTAAATAATTTTTGTAAATAGGGATTTGGGTCCTGAAGGAAGATTAATCCCATCATCTCCCCCCTAACCCCATCCATTTGCCTTCCTGTGCAATCAGTGCCTCACCTGAGGTCACAGGTTTCGGGAGACATTAGGAGATGTGTTGCTTTACAGTTGTCCAGGAGGGCTGGGAAGATCCATTTCATGCTGTTTCATTGCAGTGCTGTTCTGTGACAGGCACTTCACACCTCAGCATTTTATTAGGCACAACACAGATGCTCAGCAGTGAACTGTCCCTGAGGAACATCTCCTAGTGACACAAGTGAAAAAGCTGTGGATAGGGAATTGCCAGCAAGGCAAGAGGGATGGGACACTATCAATACAATTCCCAACAGTAATGGAAAAACACRATTAATTTTGTTGAAAGTATTATGAAGATACAGCTAGAAACTGCAGCTTAAGGCATGATATGTTTTGTAAYATATTTCCATCATTAGAAGACACAACTGGCTTGTTCTTTGCTGTGGCACAACAAGTTATACTCTTCRYGYGATTGTACAGCTATAGGATGCAAGMTGCAGGACTATGTGCACGTGCATGCCTTCAGAAAGAAAACACCCCACAAAGAACTGACCTGTGTCCAGATTCCACTTTTTTRCTGTTTACATTTTTGTGCAGATAATATTTCTGTGAATGCAGAAAAAAAAATAAAAAAGGTTTTGTTGAAATTGTAGACATACAGGGTAAGAAGTGAATTCAAGAAACACTCCAGCCACCTTTCTGTCCTTTCCACGCTCCCCATCCTCCAAAACATGCTAAATGCTGGTATCAATGTCATACCTACTGCTGGAGATTTTGTGCAAATTTAGTGTTTCACTGTCAGTATTATAAAATCTTTTCCATTACTAGCAGTGATTTTTGTGCTGATTGTCAGAAAGAAGCTTTTATTCTGCAGCCTCATTGATTTGTGTTCACAGCACAATCCTTACACTGTAGCAATTATTCTGTGCACCCCAGAAGGACCATGCCCCAAGCAAAGTGACCCACAAGAAATCCTTCATAARCAGCTTGYTGGTGTCCTCCYCCCACTSTCCCTTGTGGCTKCAGCTGTCCATGRCACAGCTCTGGTCACAGCCATGGTRCTGGCCCTGCAGRGCAATCCTGGCCTCCCAYGATTCATACGGTCTGCACCAGCTTGAGTTGTCATTTCACAGACCATGGAATGTTAGAAAGAATTCTGACTTCGAGCCCCAACAGGCCAAAGGGAAAGAAAAGCAAGGACAGAAAATTCAGGTGCTCTTGTATCAGCTCACTTATCCTGTGTCACAGTGTAAAAACCCTCCTGCATTCACAAGTGGGACAGCAATGCAACCTTTTCCCAGCACCCACACTGTCCCTCTCCTGCATGTGCCAGGCAAGCCAAGCCTGCTTGCATCCTCTGGAGACACACTCAGCTCATTTATTTTCAACACCATCAGAGCTGCTGTTGCCAATGCTTTAATGGGTTTAAAAACATTTCTCCCCCCCTGTTTCTTCTATACTTCCTGGTTAGGGATTGAATTAGAACTACTGAAATGCTTCCCAAGAGTTTTCCAATAACACATTGATGCATTTCCAAGACTTCACTGCCAGTAGGAGTCAGATGAAGTTTGGGCCAATATCAATGTTTACAGATTCTTGAGTGAACTGAACTGAATTTGTCAACCTGAGCTGTCTGAAATTCACTGCAACACCTGTCTATACAAAGACAGTTTTAGCTCTCTTGCACTCATGACTTCTTATATCTTGTCAGTCATTGTGGCACACCTCTCACATTGGAAGGTCTCACAGAAAACTTGTCTTTGATCATGTGGAATAGTCACTTTTTTAATGGAAAATTAAGGCAACAAAAAGTATCAAGTGTGACTCACTTGCTTTGTTATAAACACCTAAAATAGGTCAGAGCTAAATCTCAGCTCATCACCCTGGGCTCCTTGCTGGTCTAGAGAGCAATCCACCTCACCCCAAAGCAGGTATCAAACACCATCCAGGTCACCAGGTCACAGCAGTGTCCCCTTCTCTCTGCTGGCCACCAAGACAGGGCAGGGTGCCCTCCTGCTCAGGGGTGCAGTGTAAATTTACACAATGAGATGAGATAATTATTGAAAAATAAAATTATTGAAAGCTGTCTTCTGGGAAAGAATATGGTGAGTCACTACAGTGGGAAGCAATTAATAGAGATTCATTGGGGATTTATTTTCTCTCCCTCTCCCTTTCTTTTTTTCTATCCTCAGCTATGTAGCTATAAATAGAGATGAGCAGTTGAGTGCCTGAAGCAGTCACTTATCAGTGTTATCTCACTGAAGTGTACCATTAATTTCTGTACTAAAAATGCCAATTGATTGTAATTTTCTCATTGTTACTGAACAACTGCAAGACATTTATTAATTCTTGGAGTGGCATACACAGGCAGTTAGCAGCCACGCAYGCTCACCACATTAATCTTCCAGATTGTGGCAGAGAGAGAGAGAGAGAGAGAAATCTTCCTGCAAGGGTCAATCTGAAGAATTAGTTCATTTTAGAACACACATCATGGATTATCTCTTTTCCCTTATGCGAATTTCATTCATGGGAAACACAAGTTAGGAACCTGGAGGTGCTGCAGGGTTTGCTGGGTCATGGCAGCCTGTGCCTCTTGTTCACACCACTGATGTAGAAGAGACCCAGGGCTGCAGGGATGCCACATGGACCAAGCGAACCCTCCTGAGCGTGGTTCTGTGGAAGTTTCTTGTCTTGTCTTAATTTAGAAAGAAGGGTCTGGATGTCTGTGAGCCTGAGAAGGGTTGAAATTTCCTTAGAGCTCCAACAAGCAYTGTAAAGGTACTCTGACTGTTGAAACAATGCTGCTTGCCTGTTACAGCCTTTCCTTGCTCTCATAACTCATTGCAGCAACGCAAATGTAAACCCTGGTGGAACAGGGAGGAGACTCAAAGTGAAACTTGTATGTTGAGATAAGAATRATGTAATAAAAATGAAAATAAAATACAATAATAATGGTAGATAATAATCATAATGTTAATAGAAAGGGAAAAACCAAGTGATGCATAATGCAATTTCTCAGTGCCTGTTGACCAATGCCAGACTCCCCGAATCCAGATCAGCCACCCTTCTGGGCAAATSTCCCCAKTTTATATATTGAGCATGACTTTGTATGGAGTGGAACATCGCTCTGGTCAGCTCAGGTCATCTGTCCCATCTAAGCTCCCTCCCAGTTTCTTTTGTGTACTCCCTTTCCAACTGAGCATGAGACAAGGAAATCATTGACTTAGTATAAACAGGACCTAGAAAAAAAACCAAAATACATCAATATATATCAATATTCTCATTCTGAATCCAAAACACTACACTGTAACAGCTGCTGAGAAGGAACTCTGCCTTAGCTGAAACCAGGACAGGATCTTATATAGAAGATTGCTAACAATTGCAGTCATCCTAAGACAAATTCAAATATATATTGGCAAAAATGGCCACTAAAATGACCATGGAAATCCGGTCCCTGAAGCAGAAAAAAAAAAAATGCTGAAAAACCTGGAGTTACTGATCTTGTCTCTGCCTGTGCCAGGAAGGCTGGGTCACACCTTTTAGAGTTACTGACTGCATTTCAGTGCCCCTTTTGGATTGTGATGTTAGGTGCTTCTTTCCCTTTCTGTTTGATTCGTGTCCAGGGGATCAGCTGCAGTAGYATCAGCTGGATATCCTGGGATGATGTGTACTGTGGCAGCACATGTGGCAAAAGRAGGAAAATTATTACACAGAGTTAGGAACACAGAGTGAAAAACAATCTCCAAAAGACTGTACCAAGGGGCTCCTATACCCTATTCCATTAAACAGTGCACAACATGTGCCCATTGGTGGACTGGTTCTTTATCTGGTGAAGTGGCAACTTTCCAAGTTAATTTTGATGTTTGCTGTCAATTTTGACACMCCTCAGAAGACACCTTCAGTCCTCATGCTGAAGCTTATCATYACTGAAGCTTATCATTATGGGTTTTTTTTTGGAAAGAGAATCATCCAAATTTGGAGAGAAGCAAAACCACAGGGTTGTAACAAGCAATCACACAYGAAATTTCTGTAAGTAGGATGCACTTAATTTGTAATTACTTGATAGAAAACTCAGGCAAATAGAAAAATAAATAAACATTATGGGTACTGCATAGGAGTAAAAGACGTTAGAATGTGTTTAATATATAATCTCTTTGACAAAAAATAACCTTAAAACATTACAAGAAAAATTAAGAATACAAACAGAAATATTCCAGACACTCTCTAGTCATAAAGCCTGGAACTATTTTACACAACTGGTAGCAAGCTGAGTTTTTAAAGAAAATGGAAGACTAATGAGAAGTATTTTTTAAGCATTCTTTGTTTTTTCATATCTTTTTACAGCTTCAAATCCTTTAACAGTTATCTTTAGTTTCATAATCCAAACATTCTAAGTTATTTGTACAATTTTAAAATATAGAGTTTCTCTAATTTAAACAAACCAGACAGCAATCATAGCCCTGTATATACATTCTACATTCTTCTGTCTATTTTTATGGTGGTATCCAAAATAAAAAGATAACAACTACATTTTCAAAAAAAACCAGTACCTTCGGAGGGCTATGAGCTAGTAAAAAGTTGGGTTCCTGTGCTCTTAGCAAACACAAAATAGAAATTGTTTAGGATTACATGCATTCTATAAGAAAATACATTTTTTGGTCACTAAAGGCAGGAAAGTAGCCAGAGCCTGAGCAGTAATGGSTCTCTTTCCCTGGCTCTGGTCTTCTCCAGCACTCAGTGAATGAAGGAGTCATTCCCATGATGATCTTAAGTGGCCAATTGGGTCCAGACAATGGGGAAATGCCTTTGGAAAAGCTCTTCCAAGGGGAGTGCTCCACTGCCTAAAGRTCATTGCTTCTGGCCATGGGTGGAGAGCTGTGTGCGCATTCAGCTGGAAGATCCGGATATGGGCATTTTCCTGAGGTTAAACACTGTCCACATAGCATTACTCATACACAGATTTCAAAACACTTTCCAAAAATACTTCTTTACTGGAAGGGTGGTGAGGCACTGGCACAGGTTGCCCAGGGAAGTTGTGGATGCCCCATCCCTGGAAATGTTCAGGGCCAGGTTGGATRGGGYCCTGAGMAATCTGGTCTAGTGGAAGGTGTCCCTGCCCAYGGCAGGGCATTGGAACTAAATGAGCTTGGAAGYCCCTTCCAGCCCAAGCCATTCTATGATTCTRTGATTTTAAATACCTCAGGGATGGTRAATCAACCACTTCCCTGGGCATCCTGTYCCAAAACTTGACAGCCCTTTTGGTGAAGGRRTTTTTCCTRATATCCAATCTAAACCTTCTGTGGTGCAACTTMAAGSCATTTCCTCTTGCMCTGTYACTTGWTACCTGGGASAAGAGGCTGATCCCCACCTCACCACAGCCTCCTTCCAGGAAGTTGTAGAAAGCTGCAGGGTCCCCTCTGAGCCTCTTTTTCTCCARGCTAAACAACCCCCTTTCCCTCAGCTGCTCATAAGATTTGTACCGAGTATAAATGACTCCAACACACTGTTTTAATTCACTAAATATTTTACCCTTTCTCCAAAAAAGCCCTAGGTGTGGTGCACAAAAGCAATTAATAAATTATTCAACTCAGTCCCATGACTTTATATATGAATACATGAAGCCTCTGACCCGCTACAACATGAATGTTTTAGCKATTAAAGAGGCGTTCTGGCATAAATAGGTCAATACAGAGCTCTGTGCCTCTTTCACCATCTGAATCTGAGTTGGTAGTCTTTCTCTCTCTAATTATAAAATCCCAGAAACTCAGGGAAATACTGAGAAGCCTGAAATCCTATAAATAACACATAGCAATGCTTGGCTTCTTTGGGGTTTCTCAGGTGTTGTCATGCTCTGAACCGTGCAGCCAGCWTTCTTCATACATTAATAATCAAGAGAAGAGACATTAAAGAAGAGGAAATACGTGAATAATACAAGAGACAAGGGAAAAATAATGAAAGCAAATGTCCTTCACCTGACATTGGGCATGATCATTCTGTCCCTGTGCAAATACATTTCTGGTTTCAGGTTTGGTAATGAGGCAGCAAGTTGCTTATGAGTGCTACTGAAGGCAGATAAAGGCAGCTGTACTTCCTGATAGCTGGAGTTTGGTTTTACATAGTGCTGCAGAATTAAGATAACAGGCAAAAATTAAAAAGGCTTCTTAGCTTCACTTTTTCASGGGGTTCATGGCATTCCCTGGCATTTGGAATCTGCAGTAAAAACAGCTTGAGAAAACCAAATCTGCACCCTCCCTGTGCCAGTCTGCCAGCCCCACCTCTCTTGGGAAGGTGGAGTCCCTGCTGGTAACAGCAGATCACTTCCATCAACAGTCATGGTGAAAAGGTGATTTAATATTACATCCTGACCATTTAGTATCTTTCTATAACCCARAACCAACATCCATTTTTTATTACTCCCCTGCTATCTTTTTTCCCCACAGTAAGARCTCCCCAAGCTCTTGCTGCTGACACTGACTGCTTCCCAGAGGTAGACAGGCAGGGTATTAAATCCATCAGCACTGGTGTGCCTGCAGCTCAATTGCATGTTTTGCCCCTAAATGAGGCAAGTGGGGACCCTAAASACCTYTTTCACTATCCTCCCTTGCTCCCAYTCCATCTCTCACTGCCTACCTACCTCTCAGCTRCAGAGGTACAAAAGTTAATGGTTACGTCAAAATGTGGAATCAGCATCTCCAAATRATTTTTGCACTTCAGTAGCTTTATTTACATATAAATATTGTTTAATTTRTCAGAGAAAATGATTGACGAAGAAGTCAAGTGAAGAGTTTAGTTTCCCTGTGCCAAATGTGGTCTTTTGAAAATGGCAGTTCAAAATCACAGCTGCTTCTTGTGTCATGTACTTAGAACTCYTCAGATGCAAAGCCCTGACCCTGAACTGTCCAACTTCGTTTCGAGTTTTGGTTTTGTCTGAGGACAAACCCAATCTAATCTGACTTCAGATGTTTAATAATTGTCCTCAATTTAAAAAACCCAACACTATAATTAACCTAGCATAATGTACACCCATAGAAGATCATTCACCCCAACTACTTGAGTGTTTATTGGAAAAGGGGAAAATTGCTCTTTTTCATGCCTTCTTCACTGTCTTCAGATGCAGCTGGTTAGACTTCCAAGATCTGGTGAGAAAATTCCATTCCACAGTGACTAGCTGTGAACTTGGAAACTTCGAGGGATCAAACCTCACAGACTCCATGTGCTCTTCAGGTCCTTGAAACCTGTTTATATCCAGTGCCTCAACRTAACATCTGGTATATGCCCCACATTAAACAATATTTGAAAGCAATAGGCAATGCTAACAAAGAAAGTACAATATGAACACCCAAATAACTGTTAAAGCAGATACATTTTTCAGAGAAGGTTTCTCTTKTCTTTTTTCTAATTGAAATTTCAAGAAGCACATATTCTATACTGAATCAATGTACAAAAATGGATAAAGGAGGATGAACAGATTGAGGGCAGCCTTGCTGAGAAAGGGATCCTGGTGGATGAGAGGCTGGACATGACCCAGCCATGTGCACTCACAGCCCAGAAAGCCAAATGTGTCCTGGGCTGCATCCAAAGCAGAGTGAGTAGCAGGGGAGGGAGGGGATTCTGCCYCTCTGCTCTGCTCTGGTGAGAAACCCCACCTGGAACATCCAGCTCTGGGGTCCCCAGCTCAGGAAGGACATGGAGTGAGTCCATAGCAGGGCCATCAAATTGATCAGAGGGATGGAAGGATTGTCTCCTATGAGACAWTGCTGAGAGAATTAGGATTGTTCAGCATGGAAGAGAGAAGAGAGACTAACCTAATTGTAGTCATGAAGTATAAAAACGGAACTTACAGGAAGGATGAGGCAAGGTTGTTTACAAGGGCACGTAGTGACAGGACARGGGGGAATGGGTTCAAATTGAGAGAGAGGAAGTTTAGATTCAATATTAGGAAAAAAATGCTTTATCATGAGGTTGGTGAGGAACTGGAACAGGTTACCCAGGGAAGATGTGGATGTCCCATCCCTGGAAGTGTTCAAGGCCAGGTTGGATGRGGCTCTGAGCAACCTGGTCTAGTGGAAGGTGTCCCTGCCCATAGCAGGGGCATTGTAACTAGATGAGCTTGAAAGTCCCTTCCAAACCAAACCATTCTGTGATTCTATCAAATTCTTCTGGTAGGTTGAACTTGATCCTGTTGAATCATGCTTAGTCCTACTAATGTTCAGTTAGAAGTAGCAATTAAATCTTCTTAAAAATAGAATAAATATTTTTAACTATCAGAAATAAGTCTGAGAGGAGAATGTGTATGCTGACAGAGAGAGAAAAAGAAAGAATGCCATGTGGGTATTTAATACACTTGATCCCAACACAGCCACGATCATTTAGTGGGAGTCACATTCTTGGAAAACTGMCATTTTTATTTAGAAATAGGTTTGAACTCTAGAAATGGAATGCAGATTTTTGGGCATTACTGTTGGCACAGTGAACATTAGGGTTTTGGTTTGACCAACTATAGAAATAGTCCAGCAACAAGAATCTATTTGCATGCTAAATATGGATTTGTACAAATAAATGACAAATTACATAGAAACACTCATCCATTCTAATCTGTCAAAAYCAGTTATGCCTTATTTGGCCGTCGTGCTTTTGAAGTCCAGCTGAAAATATTATTCTTTTCCCATCTAGCCTTAAATAACATGCAAACAAAATACACGGCCACCTTTTTATTTGAGTGAGGAAATATATCTTTGTCATGTTAAAATACTTACACTGTGACTGCTTTTTGTGTGACATGCAGGGATTCGATTCTGGCAGAGGATGGGAAGGTGTCAGGAATGCCAAGTGGAGGCCAAACAAAAGTTTTGATATAATATTTTTGGCTGACCCAYCTGAAATCTCATGTGGATCCTTAAGTACTGAACTCCTTGGATTTGGAATTAGCTGCTTCCTACTCAGCTCAAGCAGAAACTCCAGCAGCCTCCTAAGTTAAATTTGTATTAACAGGACAATAGTTTCTGTCTTCATTTGCACAGACTTGATGGGGTTTTTTATTGACAATTATAGTCTGTGGATAAGCTATCTTTTTTTACGAGTACAAAAGGGCAYGTGTAATACCTATTCTGTATACTGCTAAGAGACTTATTATTCTAGCATTTTGCTTTCTTCTCTAGCTTCATGTCATGCCTCAAAAATATTTATATCCTCCTATTGTGAGTCATATGCCTCAAAGTTGGAAAAAAAACCCATGACAGTTGGTAAGCTCTGCTAGRAGTAATCCGCTAATAAAATAGCTACAGATTGCTGTCCAATAYGCAGCCCATTAGCTGGAACTGCTCCACAATGCAGAGCTATGGATGCTTCCTGCACCACAAGGGAAGATCCCTGCATTTTGTGCATGGTGAATAGACAAAGGAAACAACTGGTTAATTTTCTGTTACAAGAAAAGTCCAGTGTATCTTCATCCTGTATTTTGAAGAATTAGATAATTTCTATTTAAAAGAGATTCCATGCAAAGCATGAAGTGGGCAATGTGAGCATTTCTGATTACAGGTTTTCCCACTTAGTGTAGTACACTGGTCCTCATTTGTTAGTGCACCAACTTCCAAACCTGGTGCTACATCTGAGCAGAATGGCATTATTTCTTCCCTTTTTTCCCTGGTGAATGTAGATTGAAGAGTATTCATTATGGGTTTTATTCTTCTTTGTAATAGGGCTGTGCTGACACTAGTCATTGAATTAATGAAGACAGGTGTCTTTTTGTATGTTCACCCTCCTGGTCACCCTGTTCTACCACCCCCTCGATCCTTTTCTTTGAATGGAGATCTACTATCTCTTTGTTGTTTTCAACTCAATTAGTACATAGAATTAAAAGAGATTTGTCAGTTGTTATTACCTGAAGCACCCCTACTTGCTGAAAACAGTTATATTCTGCTTTTCTATATATCATGTAACCTAGTAAACAGCTAAAACATCATATCATGAACTGGAGTGCATCATATTTTATCAGTGGCACATGAAGGTGAATTCCAGCTATGGAGTAAAGATTTCCAAAGGCATCTGTCCACCAATGTCCCAGCAAGGGACACAAGAGGATGCGATCATGGAAGTATGATGGCTTAGTTTTTATTCTCTTTCACTAAAACAGAGGAAAATCAAAGGAGTGAATAGATGCCAGTATTACAAATCACAAACAGAAAACAAAGACGTTTTGATTGCATTGCATTATTGCTTTTTGAAAAACTTAAGGAGTGGTTAGAAAGAAAGGCAGCATTAGAATGGGCTGAACAAATCTGCAAAATGAGATTGTACATGGTACAGGTGAYGCTAAAGAACATGATATGAACATCTGATTTTTTCAGTGAATGTTTTGTGCTGGGACAGTAGGTTGCAAATAATACATCCATGATCCAAAACTATTATCTAGGAGCCTAAATAGTCTAACAGGAGAAAGAAATAGCTAGGAAGCAGGGAGGCAGAGGARTAGCACTTCCAGACAGGTAATTAGTTGAGCAATAAGGATCAATACAAGCTGCAAGTTACTGGGTTTGTATTTTGGGTAAATGTTTTCACTTGTTAATACTTAGCATGSAGTGGTTTCAGCATGACAAGAACATTTTCTTGTACCTTGAATAAGCATCAAAAAATAATTTATAAATACATGGTATTTATAAAGAATATGATCCTTCCTAAGTGGTCTCTGCTATTTTGATACTCAAATATTAAAAGGAAGTTTTACACTTTTTTTTTAAATGTAGATTTTGATTTCTGTCAAAAAATTAGCATTTTTTAAATTCCTTCAGTTGAGAATTACTTTCAAACTAATATAAATATTAGCAGTTCTTTTTCAATTTAAATGGTTTTATTAGTGATTAGAAAAATGAAACTGCCCAATTACAAAATAATCGAGTTTCAATTAGTGGAAATGAAAAACAGTAAACTAAACTTCATGCTCAAAGTAAAAATTAGCAATAGCTGACTTCAGAGGTTGATTTRAGCATCCACATAAGCTGCCATCCCCTTTGTCATCTTCTGTTTTTCATATCTTGGGTTTGAGTTTTCCTTGACCTATCTGGACAGAATTGAGCTCACCAACAGGTTTTAATGGGCTAATACATAAAATAGAGGTATTATGCAGGAAGGTACATTGCCAGAGAAGGCAGTGGAAATAGTCAGGCTTCAATATTATGGCTTTCAACCACTCTTTTGAAAGCTTCAGGAAACCAGAGTTTTTGGAACTGCAGAATTCCACTGTGAAATTTCTGTGAAGCTTCCTGGCTTAAAACCATAGGGAACTCCAGATTTTCTCCATCCCAGCATGGGGTTTGACCCTGTGTAAAACATAGGGGTGTTGGTCACTCCCTGGGAGAAGGGACCATGCTTGTGTCACAGCACGTGACATCAGGCCCTGCTCCTCAGGTGTCTGCCATGCAAGGAATTGTCTGCTTTTTCTGTCCTTCCCTGCTGCAAAGCAGAAGTGGGAATTGTGGGCCTTTTTATATTTATGGCAATGACAAACAAGCACAGCCTTGGCTCACAAATGTCACAGTGCATAATAAATTCACTCTTCCCAAAGAACAGTCACTGCCACTCTCCAGTGTTATCCTCCTTCCACTGGGAAATCTATTTCTTACAGGGGTCTTTCTTAGAAGGTACAACTTCTAGAAAGAGAATGATAAAATACACACCGAGAAGCCTCAGAATTTGTCCCATTGAAAATATTTCCCCCCAAAATCTTCAGCTATCAGAGTATACATATATATTTTTCCTTATGAGAAAAGGTTAGATTTCAGATTCACATGGGATTTTGAGATCCTGCTTGGATAAAGTGAATGTTAGAAATCAGAAATAAATATTACACTCTTCAGATACAATCCTTCCAGGTAATTTACATGGTAAATATTAATAGCTGATACAGTAAATATTAATAGTGATATAAATTACATTTGTTGACTGATTGCATTGTAATAACTGTCTGGTCTATACCAGACAATTAAACACATCATGCAAGACTTAATTGGCACTATTAAATTTTTAAATAATCTTTGACATGAGTCATGTTTTTCTGAACTTTTTCTCATTTTATGAGCCATATAAACACAGGCAGATCCAGTAATTTGTTTTAGCTCATTCTTGACTTATTCCAAAATTTTGAGCTTTGATTTCGTAATTACTTTTAAAATCTTCATTTTGGAAGGTTTYGTATGTATTTTTGAGAGTAAAATTATTTTAAAACACAGTAAAAACATTTTAGTTGAAATCTCAGGATAATCTGTTCATTTAGGGTAATTTATTATTGATTCTGGGCAGATGCATAAGCGTGTGTTACAGTAATACATAAGAGTAGTGTATTACATTACTTTGTACTCTACATATGTACAGTAAAAATGAAACCTTTGAGGATAAAATATAAGACTGATAGCAATTTACTTAACATTTTCCAATGCCAAACTAAGAAACTGCTCTTTGCAATTATTTCTAAAATGCATAAACAATAGATGTTCCTTCCAGTTGTGCTGAAATTTGTATGAGTGGAAGGAGTGAAACAAAATGACTCCTTTTTTTATAGCTGGATAGTATGACCAAGTTATATAAATAAATGACTCACTGCAGAAAGGTCTGAATTTCATTAGCCAATCCAAAAGTTTTAGTTAAAATTGATGCTTTTTTTAAAGACCGTTCTATCATGTCTGGAATCATTGCAGGCAGATCTTTTTACTGATGTTTTAAAACTCAGATATGAACATTTTGTCTTAATGTCTAATGTCCACAGACATATGTATTCAAAAATGATTTGCTTAATATAACATGTAACGGGTCATGCATCGTGTTTTCCAGATCATTAAAACCACCCAGATCACAATTACCAGCTATTCCAGTTATTAAATGAGGTAGGTCAMAGTGTTGCAGAGTAAGCTCATTCTTACTCTAAATGATCTGCAAGAAACATCATCTGCTATAAATACATATGTGTGTGTGTGTCTCAGCACACAGTATAGCAATTACAGAGTGGAGGAGAAACAGCAACAMAAAACAAACCTGTGGTGGGTGCAAGAAGAGACCAGGTGGCCCAAAAAGGTTATATTACACATATTCTCAACTGTGTTTGACATGTTCTCCCTTTAGTGCAATTATTTTAAAAGTATTTTATCAATTTACTTTACTATAACTGACTCAAGAATGAAACTGTGTTTTCCCAGTTAATAAATTACAGCCTGTTGAGCAGAAATATATRATTATTGTAAAAATATCATTAATTATTTGGCTATTATTAAAAAAAAGAGACAAGTGATATGTAGTATCACATAAGTAGGAATTGGTACTTTACTATGTSCTCTTTCGCCCTCAAGGATTGACCTCATTCTTAATGTTTGACTGTATGAGAAGAAGACATAACTACTTGCAACATCCTAAGATGCAGCAAAACCAAAGAAATATCTTTAATGGACATCAGTGCTAAGATCCCATGAGATAAAGCTATTTTTGTGAAGCTGTTAATTGTGATGACTAAAGGATGCATAAGAATCAAAGTTGCTGCCAATAATGACACACACCTCAGAGCATCCTCACTTCTCTGAAATCTTCTTGTCTGTAGTTCTTGTAACTCAGTTGTTCCAAGTTAATTAGAAGTTCAAGGACAAATGTTTTCAAAAAAAAGATCTCAGAATAAAATCTATAGTAACAGATTCACAGGCAGTTATACCACCTACAGTAGTAATTGCACAACTACTCTTTCCTTTGAGCCCTATAATCAAACAAATAAAAATCATTCTGCTCCACAGCTTAGTGCCTAACTCCTTGGTGCTACTATTGCCCTGGTAAGGGGATATTGGGTGTTTGCATCTATACCAAGATGTGCTTATTCTGAGTCCTAAAATAATTTGAGATCTAGAGAAGAGACAGTGCTCATTGCAAGTGCATTTAAAGGTGTTTCAAAGAGAACAATTTCGAAGATGCATGGGGCTGTGCTCCATCCTGAATTACACCAGCTCATGCCCAGTGACAGACACACAGGCCTCTGATCCTGCAGAACAAATAAGTACCAAGGAATGAATACTCTGATGTGGCTGGGAGGATCTCTGCTTGTTTTACAGCCACTAGTAGAAAAATAATTCCTCTTCTCATCTACTGAGCAATGGTTTCCTTCTGATAAAAAGTGCCAACTGAACTATTTTTATCTGGACTCTGAGTTAGTGAAATGTGAAATATTTGCTGAAAATGAAGCTGAGTCAACAAAACTCATTGCATTCAAAATATACTGCAATGTGGGTGTTTTTCTCCTGAAATGTTAAGAGCTGAAAAGCTAGTGCTTTTATCCAACATGCCATCCAGTCATCTGAACAATTACTTGCTTAAAGCAAATGACAGCTAGATACTGGAGAGAGATAAAGTTAAAAGCCAGTTCATTAAAAATATTCTTCTCCTCAAGAAATGATTTGGTTTTTGAAGTAAATTGAACATAAATGGTAGGAAGGAAGAAGAAAAATGTGAAATTTTATCATACCATTTTAAGTTTGATTATGTCACAGAGAAAGSAAATGGCAACAGAGTATAAAGGAATCTAATCCATAAAGGAAGAGAAAAAGGTTAAAGAAGTCAACAGTAATTAAATGGTGATTGAAGCTGAAAGAAAATTGATCTGTGTTAGCTGAAGGCCATTCTTGCCTTTKGGGATGTTATGCATCAGTGAAGAGGGGAAAGAAAGGTTTTTCTTGTTTTGATATGGAAATATATGTCACATCTTCTTAGCCTATGGTGTTGTGACTCAAAACTGCACTGAGTTTCTGGTACACTGATTCCAGTGTCCTGTGCATGCTTGTGGGTATTGTGCAGAGATAAGATGCTCTAACAAAGCTTGGCAAGGTCAAAAGGCATGGGAGCTTCAGCAGTTTGCATGTGGTTTTGTCTTGGGGCAAAAAATAAAAGCAGCCTAAAGCAAATGAATCTAAATAGGGGTAGCACTGACACATCCATGCAAAAGCTGTGSAATATCCTTGACCTGGGATGCAGTGATCCACCTACCATTCACTCCAAGTCTGGCTGTTTGGCCAGCTCTTCTGGAGGGRTACTTGGAGGGGCTGACATTAATTGGTACGATAGGAGTATATATTGCTGTTGAATCATATGGAGAAGCTTTCTAAAAGTCAGCAGTGCTGCCAAGTACTTCAAGTATTGGTTAAATGCTTCAGAGGCTACATTCAATAAATTTCTGTTGGAGTATGAAGAAATGAAGCGAAATCCGCCACTCTGCTGAAGCTAAATGCTGTCAGTTACAAAAGCATAATTAATGCCCCTGTGAACAGTCATTTCCAGGTCAGGTGAGAATGCACTTCACGGAAACCTTCCATTCTCACAAAGATCAGTGCCACTTCCAGGCACCAGGGCCTTGTAAGATGGGCAATATACCCATTTGTGAGACACAGAACACAGACTGCAGCCAAGGCTCAGCACTATGCACGAGAAGAGCTTGCAGGTCATTGTGGCAAGAGAAAAATATTAATTGTGAGCAAGAGTTATAAACCCAGCAATAATTACTGGTTAGACACCAGATCTTAATGCGATTGTTTTGGCATAATCTCTGTTGACATCACTGGAAGTACTGAGTGTGTAATGAGCCAGTAGAGCATGTTTTGGCCATAACTACCAAGATTTGTGAAATAAGTGGACTAAAACAAGAAGATCAAGTAATTTACATTACTTAAAGAATAACAGCCAGCCGCTAAATGTTCTGGGCTACAGTTTTTATGAGCTTTTTGTCACTAGAGAGAGCTGTAGATACATACAATTAATAACATTTATGTTAAAAAATACATTAATTCCTCCCTCAGGGAAGAACTAGGACAAATAACAAATAAAGCATAACAACCTTTTCTCTCATAAACCCCTATTGGGGATCTTTCCTTGCTGTAGTGAATACAGCACTAGCTGCCTGCCATCACCTTACTCAAGCTTGTCAAGGGTAACAAGGATAAGAACCATTTGAGACATCCACTGCAATCTTCTTAGTACTTTAAGTCCAGGATGAATCAGGTTTTCAGGTTTTCTCCCGTTAGGATGGCAAGTTTTCACTTCTATAATTTCTTGGTTTGCTAATAACTGAGTTGTAAATTGAAGCCATTCACTCAAGCACAAAAAAAAAATCCACTAAACAACGCTTCAACAAATGCCTTTGAGCATGTTTTAGTTAAAAGTAATGTAAATTTCCTGGGGTTTTTTTCCAGTGGTCAAAGAAATATTTCTTCCTTAACTAATTAAGGGTGATCACTGTTTAATGATGAGATGTACATAGAATTCTACATCCTAGCTACCCATCCACTTAGGTACAGCCTTCATCATGCAGCACTTTCTCACTCTGCAGATCACTTYGACCACTCCAGTCATTTCTTTAGCTTCAGCAAAATCTCCTCYGCACACCTTAGTGTTGTAAGTCCAACTTCTAGCCAGTTTTTAGGACACCCAGTTCTTTTWGCCTTGCCACAATTCACACTGAAGYCCAAGYATTCCAGAACCTATTGTTAAAAGGATATTCACCATCTTTTTCTTCCATGAGAAAGAAAWAATAGACATACTATGAGCTRTAAGRTCTAATTACAATCAATTCAACACTAAATTCCCACATTTATATATTAAACCACAGGAATATTTTATACTGAAACTTGTTATATCTATGGYTAGTGAGACATGAAAATCTTATTGATTGAATTTCAGGCATCCTGAAACTTCAGGTGTRCATTTCTGTTGAGACTATCCAAGAAGAGTGCCATGTAAATGGAGTTTGGTGTGCTGGCACCTTTCAGGCAGAGGAGGTCATGTCCAATGGGTCAGGTGGGAGGTGAGAAGGGCTCTGTGCAGCTCTAGCACAGGAGCCCTTTGGCCATTCTGGGTGCACCRTACAGAGTAACTTGTTTATTCCCTGCCTGTCAGCCACACAGGCTCACTCTTAGCTTACATCAATGTGCAGTGTGATTGTCCTTTGAGGTTTAAAATAGCTCACATTTGCTATGCACAGGTGGTTTAGGGCTGTACAGAGCATTCAAATGATCCCAGCTCCTCTGGCACCRGGGTTTCAGTTCATCTGTCTAAACGCCATCGCCCACTGGGCTGGCAGACACATCTGAGCTGTCACCCTGGGCTGGCTGTGCAGTCCATGGGATGCACTGCAGACCTCTAAAGTGGGTCAGATGAATCATTCCTCAGAAATTCCTRCTGAGCTTAAGAGGAACTGAGGATGACTAATTCAGATGCAAACATCTACATTGCAAATATCTAAGGTTAGGTGATGTAAAACCCCAGGACAAAGATGAGTTAAAATGGTAGGCAGCAATTCAGTGGGAGTTTCAAGAGTCTCAGTAAAATAGAAACACTGCATTCAGGTGCCTAAGTAGTARTCAGTGATATAAATCTCCTTGTTGAATCAGCCCTTTGACATATATTCAAAGGTACACAAATAACAGAATTTGGAATTTTGAATGAGAGGTCCAGTTGTCCCCTCAGTACCTCAGAGGAGATTGGCAGAAGCCAGGAGGCAGCACAGCAAGGCTATCCAGACCCTGCAGCAGGGCCTTGGAGCCTGGAAAACCTTCTGGAGACCTGCATTTAAACTGCTTCTCTCRGAGGATGCAGACTTATCCTCCAATGTCTCTAAAGATCGGTGTCTGGACAAAATATTATTTCTGTCTTCTGACTCTGCTCAATTCAGTTTCAAGCTGAAAACCCACCGAGTTCTGGCTGAGTCCTCACCATGGACAGGGTGAGTTTGAATCCACACCTCCCAGTGTGCTCCCTAAAGATCAAATCACAGCGTCTTGTGGACTGAGGAAAAAGCATAAACACATTCCTTTTTGCCAAAATTCTTCTTTGGGCTGATCCTTTGAGCTATAAGGATAGTCAGTATGGCCCTGCAGCTTGGCAGCATTCCCTGCTCAARGGGGACAGCTGAATCCTGCTGCTGTCCAAAAAGCCACGTGTGAATTATCATATAACATGCAGCAGAGAGAGACAGGTGATGAGACCAACATGAGGCTTCCTGTTCAAAATAAATGTTCTGTCACCTAGGCAACACTTTAAAAATCCTGTGAGAAAAGGAACGTCTTCAACAAGAAGAGATTAAAAGGATATTGTCCAAAAATAGCCTATCTGCCTTTTGATTAGGGCATGGATATAGACCTGAATTATTCGTTCAGCTGTATTCTGTGCAAAATCAGTTTTTGTAAGAATTATCTGATTGTGCCTAATTCCAGCTCAATGTATCAATTAATGKAGCTGGATAATCACTCCTTTGTATAGCACAAGGCCATCCTTCTTCAAAAAACTGAAGTCATATCCCAAGAAAAAAATACAATAATAAATTCTGGAGTTTTGAATACAAAAATGCAGTAAGGTCAGCMCAGCTATGTTTTAAAGAGAAGGATTTTCTGAAACTCTGCAGAACTACTAGTTGATCCTGACACAGGAGGAAAAAGTCACTTCAGAAAAGCTAATTATTTACATCAGTGTTCACAATGGCAGAAACTRAGGACTTTTATACTCTGGAGAGATTTSTTTTTTTTTGTTTTGTTTTGGGTTTTGTTGTTGTTTTTGTTTGGGTTTGGCTTGGGGTTTTTTTGGAGGGATGAGTGGAACCTCTCTTTGACATTGAAATTTCTGCAAAGAAAGGATAAGGAACAAATGGTCCATTGAACAATAAAAAAAATTGCCAAGAGCAGATGTTAYTCAGCTTGTTGTTCTAGGACAAAGAAAGGATGCAATAGTGGAATTATTAGCAAGGGTGTGTAATTTCTTGCCTGAAATTGCCTTAGCAGCGGGACTGAAGAGTGACAAATGGGGTGTCAGTTTTTAGAAATTATTCCAGGGAAGATCTGAGGAATTGCAGGCCTGCAAGATTGACATCTATGCAGGGTACATCAGCAGTATGTTTAATCAGGAKAGAAATAATGCACATCTGGAACTACTCCACGTCTTTGTCTGTGGAAGTATTGCTTTATAAATGCAGAGTTCTTTAAAAAATAAAAAAAAAAAACCCAAACATGTAGATAAGGGTGACCTGGTTGGTATAGTCTACTTGGATTTCCAAAAAGCTTTTTACAAAATCCCTTAGTAAAGATTTCGCTTTTAACAAAACTAAATATCTGGAGGATGTTTAAAGGGGAATTTTTGTTTAGATGAGTATCTGAATGAAAGACAGAAAACAGAGGTTAGGAGTAAATGTTTAGTTTCACATTGAAATGAACTCACCAGAAGAATTCTGCAGGGACTTTTTGATATATTTAAAATGTTCTTCAAAAGGGATGAGCKCTAGGGTCAAGTTTGCTAATTATACTTAGTTACCCAGAACATCAAAGGACAAGGCCCAAATGTAAAGGATTCACTAAAGCAACTGGGCAATAAAATGGTAAAGGAAATTCACTGTTAATAAATGTGAAGAGATGGGCATGAGAAAATTCTAACTTCATCTAGAAAATGTTGGGCCCTGAGATGATCTCACCAATCAGGAACAAGATCAAGGTGTGAAGGTAGGTAACTATGAAAGTGTCATACAAATACTAATTAGTGGTCAAAAAAAGCAAATCAAACATGGAGAATTTTTTTACAGGAGTAAAACAAAGAATACCAGTATTTCACTAATTAAAGTCATGATCTACCAATGTCCTAAGACTGTACAAATTGTGATCTCCCTGTCTCAAAKTGGTTGCAATATATCTAAACAGGTTCTTGGCAATGAGGCCTGAAAAAAGAGGTCAGATCTGTGAAATCATCAGTGGCACCAYGAGCTGGATAATGTTTCCTCACAGTCTATTCCAGTGTCAGACCTAGTGGGCATGCACTGAAGGCAAATGGAGCTGAAAATATTTAAAAGCTGGATGTGAGGCTTAATGGAAAGAACCGTACAGACTTGACATGCTCTTATTTTTTCAGGGACACATGTTTACATCCACTGCTGGAGGCAGAAAACAGATCTCCATTGACATTTGATCTGAAGTAGTAAGGTCATACTTATATTTTTAAATTATTTAGCATTGATATGTGTTCTATAGTGGAGCATTTGTAAACCAGGGGACTTGAGGACTCTAAACCTCTCCTTGGGGTAGGCAGCTGGTGGATGGAAGTTGTGAAAATTATTGTTTGTACAGTAGCTACAAAGTCAGTTCTCCTTTTCAGCTTTTACAGAAATACTGTTGGCAGTTTCACAGTGGAGAAGGCAAGGACTGAAAGGACGTGGAAAAGAAACTGCYCTTTAGTGAGACAAAAGGATGTCTGGAGGCCAAGATTAACAGATGATTGGCTGATTGCAGTAAAGTCTGCTCCTCAGCTCTCTCTAGATTACTTAGTTTGCATATAGATGGAACATTCAGCTGTGCAATCAATGCTTGTGTGGTGTCTTCTGCATGAAAGTACAATATCAGCAAAATCCAGACTCATGTGTTCTTGTTGCAAAGACAACCATATGTCTGCCCAGACAATATGAGATATTCTCTGGGATATCTCATCTTCAAATGTCTGTAATGCTCTGTTGTGTTTCACTTTCTATTTTGATGAAGYACAAGGTGCTTCACTTTCCCTGTGCCATCAGCCTGCCCAGTTCTACTGAACCTGACTTCCAGAAATGCTAAACTGCCAGAACACAGAAGCTGAAGAGGGATTCTTTTTATTCCTTTACTGTATTTCCATACTTGCCAATACTGTCCTTTGCTTTTGTCCTAACATTTACATGGTATATTTGACATCAGAAATGGAAATATCTCTTTTGTACTAAACAGTGTAAAACCATAACCAGCTAGTTGGAGCCGTAGTTTTCCAAACTTGGATCTAACACAAGTAATTCCTTCTGGATAAATACTTAATTTTGAACACCAGACTAATCCCAGTGACTGTAACTGTGTCTGAGATAACAGAACTCCCCAAACTTCTGCCCAGAACTCTTTATGGCATGGGACCACAGTTACTTTAAATTTTCACTTGTTGATTTCTCAGAAACCATACATTCGGGGTTTGGCTCTGACAGATGTGTTTCCAGATTCTTGTAGCCTTGTTTTGTGGGGGRATACTTTGCTTTGATATTAAATAAATTACTCTTAGAGGAAGTACCACWTACCACAGTTGTTAACTATTGAACCATGTAAGGCCATGAATATTGGTTGACTAAGCAGGATTTCTTAAGGGTGATAAGCATGACTTCTGTCATATTAAAAGTGATCAGCAATAAATCCTAGACCACCTGAAAGAATGGAAAATACAAATAATTTTTCTTTCATGTGTTTTTGATAAAAAGTAAGACTTAGCCTCTGATTCATTCACAAGAATAAAAAACAAGTTCTAAATAGTACATGACCAAAGTCTCTTGCATCCAAACATGATTCCAAATGGTTTCATTCTGGTGAGAAAAGGAGTTAGTAAATGGTCCCCTTATAAAATTATAAGATCAAAAGTTTTTAACAAAAGGAAGTAGTTACCACACAAACCTAAATCACAAATYTCATTGCCAAAGTATGTTACAGAACACAAAACTATATATAAGCTCAGAAAATAACTGCACAAATTAAAGGAAGAGAATGACCATTAAGTCCTATTAAACCCAGATACTTGGATATAAATTTCAGCTGTTGTAATCCATGATTCATAGATTGCCAAGGACTAGAAAGATATAGCAGTGAAAGAAACATGTGAGAATTGTCATCTGAGCGTATCTTCCCAATCAAAGTCAAAATAATAAGGTTTATGGTCTCCTAGTTACAAGGAATACTAGACATAGATCTTCTAAGTGTAAACAGAACAGGACTAAATCACCTTTCTTAGGTGGCCAACCACTTTGAAAAAAAAAAAAAGGAAAAAATGAAGACTTTTAACAGTTTCCTGAATGATCCCTCAAGCACAAGTTACATCCTTTGTAAATAGTTGTGATACCCTAACTAAATAAACCAATATTTGCACTTAATATTACTATATTTACAAAAAAATGAAGGGGTTGGGTTCCTCCCACTCCCCACACACTGACCTGCTCTCCTATTCTAAGTGGTTTTGGAAAGCAATTATGGTCTAAAGAAATATTTTATTCTRGAAAGAACTCTTTTATTCACAGTGGAACATCCCTGAATTTTACAGAWCTCCACMAAAAAAARWWWWTTTGTGAATAGTTGGTGAAAGAAGCCTAAGGAAAAYGTGTACCTAATCCTATTAACTGACTTAATTTAGAATTATTAAAAGCCTTGATACACAGGATTTAACACAATCTTTCTAGCAGGGTGTGATGTAATCTATTTTTGTTCCTCAGCTAGCAGATGGCTTACCTTTAAGTAATTTCCAATATGTTAGGAGATCAAAAGCCATCCTTATGCCATGGAGGAAGTAATCGTTTCTCTCTGCTGGGGGTTGCTTGGTACTGTGGTGGGGATATGCAAAAGCTGCTGGCATTTCCAAGCATAGGAGGCCGACATTTCTTCAGACTTTGAAGTTAATAATCCTTCAGAAGTTGAAAAACTGCRAGATTTTCAAACCCCTTTTAATGTTCAATATGTCATGTGCTGAAGTAAATATCTGTAAGTAATCACTGTGGGCTGGTGTAAGGTATCACCACACACACGAGTGTGGGGTGTGAGACAGGCAGTGAGTGCAAGGCACCCTGTCCTGCTGTGCAGGGTCTGTGGGGTGGCAGCTCTCAGCCCCACACGTGGCCTCAGAGCATCCCTGGGGTGCTCTCTCATGTCACAGATCCACTCTGCTGCCCCTCTGCAGACAGAGCAATGCTTGGTTCCCCTGTAATCAGGAGCTCAGCCCCAAAATGCCACTTAGCAGCTGGGGACCGACAGTGAAGGGAGCAGATTGGGATTGTTCATGGCAGTGTCATTACTGTTCTCACTGCTCACTGCACAATTCCCAAAGCAGACACAATAAATTGCCTGGTATCTGTCCCTACATCAACCTCAGAAAGCCATTTCAGTATTGATGGTTTTAATTCCCTCCTGGGATCACTGCGCTCCAGCCGTGACCARAAGACCATCCCACCTGGGAAAGAGGAGCACCAAGGAGCAGTGAACAGGTCCYTGTTGTGGAGCAGGGGGCTCAAACATTTTGGATAAAGAATGCCAACCCTTACAAAAATTTGCCTATAGCCTTCTTCTGGCTTGTGATCATAGTATGTTTATCTGGTAATCACAGTTTTTGATCTTCTTARATTAAAAATAGCAGTTAACATTACAATTACTCTCCCAATATGATTTGGTGGTTGGAAATTTCTAATCAACCTCTACAGACAAAGGGTGCMAAAATTAGTATTCAGAAATAATAATGACAGGGTCTGTATTCAGGTGTTGCTAATACTGGCTCATTAAAATATTTAAATAATTTAAAATCAACTCTGAAATTAGGTTAACTTATACAAAGGCCTAAGATTACAGAAATAACTTCAGGCGATTTCATGTTAAATTAAAAATTATACTTGAGTTAAACATATTTATTCTTGAAATTTTAAGAGTCCCACTACTCAGGAGTAAGGTTTCGATGACTGAACACCTGGAAAAATGTTTGCCTTTGCCAGCTGTAGCTTCTCCACAGGTGCAGAGAAGGTTTTTATTGCATTTGGGTTTATTCAAGGCATTCATTCAAGCTGAAAAACTGATCGCATACTGAAAAAACAGGAAAGCTTGTTTTTTCTTTCAGTCTATGAATAAAAATTGGGTGACAGAGGCTCGGATGAATTAGCTTAAACTCTTAAAAAGTAGAATGTTGAGAAAACCTTAGGGGCATTAAGAAAATGCAACTATAGTAGCACAGTGGATTTTACCATATTGTGATAACAAAAATCACAAGTTTCCAGAACATTCTAATTACCGAGAAACATATTTTTTACAGCAGTTTCCTGCAAGCATCCAAAACCAATTTATAGGTTACTCTTGAGCYGAAGAGTAATCATCTGGYTGGTAGGGAGTATCATATGCTCTTTTATGAGCATAAGACAATGCAAAAAAAAATAGTGAAATATGCACATTATGACATAATTTCATTACAGAAATTTTGCGTAGAACACATCCACAGCACAGCAGATACTSTCTGGGTGGTTTGAGGTGCCCAACAAAAAGGCAAAAAGGGATGGAGAGTGGGATGAAGGGCTGCCTCTGGTCCCGTGGCTAAGGCAGGACTGTGGCTGCCGGGGTGGCCACGCACCCGGTGCACGGGGGATCAGGAGGGCTCATTAGCCACTCTCTGCAGAATTCCAGCAAGTGCAGCAATCTTTTTTTCACTGCTTAACTCCCCCAGCAGGAGAACTGACTCAAAGAAAGGTTAGGGCATGACCACATCAGGGTTCCGTAGCGAAAAGAAAGAAATTATGCTGAAAGCGTGGCCAGGAGTATCACCTTGGTCCAATTTCTTCTGCCAAGGTTGCAGTGAGTAGGAAACAGCTTCAGTGTTTTCACAGGATCAGGAATCAACTTCATTTGTCCAAGCATGAATGTGGGGGAATAGCAAACGTGGCATGCTCTGGGTTAGGGTTCAGCAACTGATTGCTAGGAATGAGAAAGAAAAGTTGCCAAGGATACTCTTCATTTGCAATCATGAAAAGCCCTTTGTAAATGGTCTACTGTTTGGGCCATTCTGTAAATGTCTGGTTTATTTGAGAAAACTGGAGATAAAGACATAAAAAAACAGTAACTGCTGATAACCATTTTTATATTAATTGTTGTAGGCTCCTGACATGTTGCAACAGTCTCAGCTRGACAAATACAGCCCCCTAACTCAGGAGCCTGGAGTTTTCACCCCACAGCTTGGGGAAGCTTAGGGCAAAGCAGTGGGCTCAGCTGTAGCTGTTTCTGCCCTTTTTCTTCCTGAGTTCTTTTCCCGAGACAGTAATTCCCTGTGCATGGAGATTTACCCGTCTTCCCCAGGATTTCTGCAGCTGGAGTCACTGTGTGCTGCCTGCCCTTGCAAACCCTCTGCCTGCCTCACTGCATAAGGATTTCTGACACCCTGTTTCCAGGTGATCTGGGTGTATCCTCCTCCCCAGATGCTGCTTCTCTCCCTCTGTGGTCTTGCCTATTTGCTTGCCTTTTCCTCATACTTTACACACATTGATAATTTTTGTCCAATGCTGTTCACCTGYCTGTCTCCAGAACTGAAAGACTATCTGATCTATCCTTATTTTAAAGTTAGGAAACAGATGCTCAGAGCAGAAATTGATTTAGTTAAATAAGGATCCTGGTGCTTTAGTCAGTCACCTCTGCTTCCTCCCTAAGCTCTCCACTTTTAATAAAATGAGCCTTTACTTCGACTTCAATAWCTTTCTTATTAATGAGAAACCTGCTCTTTGGGGAAAGCTAGAATTAACTTGTAGTCTCACTGGTCAATGCTCATAAAAATGAAATCTTTTCATTCAGGTGGAATCAAACAACAGCTTTGAGTAACTAATAMTGTGCTGTGCTACCACAGAGGGAAAAACAGTCAGCCAACCCACATTAGGAAGACACCCTTGTATAATCGGGGGAAATCAAGTAAGATTTCCTTTGGTGGCACATATCTTGCAGAAATKTCTAGTGCAAAGCAGCCCCTTTCAGGTATGGCACCTGGGGAAATCAAAAGTGTAAGTTAGCAATAGGTGTCTGAGGAGTGTGAATCTTGTAGCCATTAAAACAGAAGGAAAAAATCTTCTCTCTGATTTGCACCTCATTTTTACTGGGTATTCTGTATTTTTGCCAGTAGCTAAGATAAAGTGAATGCCCAAAGGAAATAAACTGGATGAGTCCACAACAGGCTGTAAACAGGGAATAGACAGGATCAACGCCAATTAAAAAAATGAACACGTCCTCAAGTTTGTAGCTCACCGTCTAGGATTCAGGTTCCTGTCTGAGCACACATTTGCAAAGTACAGAGCTCTTAGCAATGCTTCCCAGGTATACTGGCTGCCTGAAATGTGAACTGAGGAGGAAACTCAAGCTGGCACATTAGCAAAAGCAGAAGATACCAGTTTCTTCTGAGCACAGCACAGGGAACAATTATACACAAAAATCTCTGTGATATATAATCCAGWGCAGACCAATGGTACACAAACCATCCCATCCCACAGTGTCTGGGCATAAAGGRCTTGTCAAAATGAATATGAGATGACTACTATGTGTCTGTATATACAGGAAAAAAAGCACAGCGCAGCAGTGACTGCACAGCAGTTTCTATATTCCTACTGTGTAGCAGGCAAAGATTTTTCAGTTCATACATCATTCACAACTTGCTACAGGGATTCCACAAAGCCAGTACATATCCTTTACACAAAGAAAAGAAAAAAAAAAAAAAAGAATGGATTTAGAAAAGAAAATATTCTGAAAGTATATCTGCTGGATGAGTAGTCAGTGTCAGGGGCACCAACAATACACAAAGCTTAGCAAGAAGTAAAATAAATAAATAAACAGTGAGATCACCCCTACCCTGTCCAAGTCACTGAGAAGCAGAGTTATCTCTGATATCATGGTGCATCTTCTCAGTGCAGAGAGAGCAAGCAATTGCCAATGTGTTTTCTTCCTCTTTCCCCATCAAGTTTTTGTATCATTTGGYGTACAACAGGAGAGGAAAAAGAAGACTGAATATAAGAAATTATGTGGGGCTCCAGCCATTTACAAGGTAGATGTCTCATCTAGAATACTTCTTTAAGCTCTTCTACAGCATAAAGGGAGAGAGGCCACTCTGGGGGTCACATCTTTTTCTCTCTTCACGGGCTGTTGTGCAGACCCGACAACAGCAGAGGTGGACAGGGATGGACAGTGGATGAGCACCATTGCATTTGCTCTTTAGACAGGACACCCACCTTCCTGAGCAGGGATTGAGCCCAAAACATCTCTTACTGAAAAATTGCTGAAGAGTGTCTGTATGGGGCAAACAGAGACATCTATGATGTTCTTATTCACTAGGGGGTATATATGGAGAGTGAAACACGATGACAGAGTCCTCTATAGTAAAAGCAATTCAGAAGGCAAATTTGCAGCTAAAAAGCTCAAAAGTCAGTGGCAAGACAGAGCAGATTAATAAAGAGCTGGAYAATTGTTTTTGGTTAGACCCTTTTTTTTGGGAATTGAAACAACAAAATGAAGCAATTCTTTGATACAAACAATTAGTGAAGCAGACACGGTGCCCTGAAGAGAAGATGCACCAAAAATAAATCATCTTTTTACCCTCAGTTCCCCCAAGTTTTGTTAGGAAATTACAAYAGTCTCCAGTAACATTAAAGGCTACAGATGATGCCTGATGTGGTGTTCCTTGAGGCACCATCCTAAATCCACTATTTAAATAAAATATGCTGAAGAGAAAATTTTGAAGGGCTKCATGTAGTGTTTRTATCACTATGGGTTCTCTGCCATAAGCAGTGGTTAARAAGTAGTTTATAGATACTATATTACACACGAGGCAGTGCTGCAGCATAGTGCCAAGCCCAGATCTAATCTAGAAATGTGTTTTAACTCTGAAATGAATACTGTAATGCAGACTGCCTGYTAGTTCAGTTTCAACCATATTTTATCTCCCGGGGTTCTGAGCTGATTGTAGCAGAAAAAGGTGCCAAGACAGTCTCTGATATTAAAATAAATGGGTTACATATGCACCAAGATTTATACACAGTTTAGACTTAAATATCAACAGCATAAGGCAAGTTGGGATGTAAACTGTTTTCAGATGTGTCTACGGGCTTGAGTGGAAAAGAAAATATTAATGGTATTCAAACTGATGGCAGGCAGGATCCAGAAGGTGAGCTACAAAGTTCTGAAGGGGAGCTGCTGTGTTTCTCAAAAGCTATAACCTTGACATTGGGGCTAGCTCTATTTCTCCCTGATACAGCAACGTGTCGCATTATGGCTGTCTAAATATTCCTGGAAGYGTTTCAGAGATTTTGTGACCCAGATGTGGATTATGTGTAACACTAACTATGTACATGCTGCAGATGATTACGCTGGGAGCCTTCAGATTCCATTCTGCACGTGTAGCACTGAAAAGAAACTTRACTTGTATTTATGAAATTCCTTTTGACCATAAGAAAAACAGAAGGAAACCCCCTTTGGAGACTTCCATAATGGGAAACAGGAAACAGGGCTGTCGAGTGGAAAGTTTGCAGCACAGGAAAAACAATGGACTATATAAACATAAATGCCATTATCAGATACTCTGCAATGGCTTTGCAATAGGTCTAAAGTTGAAAATGTGCAGTGGTTTGTGTTTTCATTCAGATCTAAAGATTTCTTTATGGGCCATTCCGGTTCCTGTTGAGATCAAGTGGTATTTTGATACTGACAAATGGACATAGGTTAAAACACAGGGATAATGGTTTAAAAAATACACTATTTTATGAGAGTTTTCAGCATCCTGACTCATTTTTGCTCCTTGTTTTTTGGATCTTCACAGGCAAAGCAGTGAAATTGAAGCAGTTATTGCAAAGTTTTTTCAAGYAGCAATGCAATGAGTTTCAATGATAGCATCTAAATACTAAAAACAGGATCCTGGTATTTCAAAGTTCCATCCACGACTTTAATTTCTCTACAGGATTGATAAAAGGCCAGTTTTTCCATGAGCATGGGAGACTTTGTTCTAGGAGTGTACTGTATTTTCCTTCTTAGGCTTCAGTCAAGGACCCTCTTCCAAGGCTTCCCTCAAAAGAAGAAAACAGAGTACGCCACAGTCTGGCTGCCTGCTGCTTGAGGGCTACAGAGGAAGAAYTTGATTATTTATCTGGAGTATTTCTACAGTACACCAGAGGCCARTGATGGTAGACATCCTGCTTGCAGATCCCATTTAAAACAATTTAAATCCAGTCAGCAGTTTCTGAGGAGCAGAGCCTCTTTGGCTCTCAGTGAAAGACAAAGCAATCTCCAGACAGCTACTTTACATTTATACTTTATGGCCAGCGTTGCAACAAAATTCTCTAGAACAGAAAGGAACCTTCTTCCAGAAGCTGCCTGAATCTCGAGGTTCAGAGAATTTTACTGATTAATGTTATCACCATCCTGTCAAGCTTTCTAGCTCCCTTGCACTGATGATAGAGAAGGCTCTGAGACGCGGAAGTTTTATCCTTGTGCCACAGGCTTTGGGGTACTGCAAATGGAAGAGGAAAGGCCTCTGATTAAACATAAATGTTGATATTGATGCTGTCGCTGGTGCCATTAACAGCAATAGAACTAATGTAGGCATCATTTCAAAGTTTTAAAGACATTCCTTTAAAATTGTCTGTTGCTCTGCACTTCTTATAAATTGAGACTATTTGGGCAAATGCTGTAAACACAGACTTAGGTCAGATGAATTCCACCCCTCACTTTCACTTGCCAAGCACATCCAAAAGCATGAGAGTGTCACTTGAGTGGATTCATGGTTTTACCCTGAAAAAGATTAAATTCAGCTCAGCCTTCTCTGTAGCACTGGTTGTATTCTGCAGAGACAGCCAAACTAAAGATGAAGCAGGACAAGCTCCATTATGCACCTGCTGCAGAAAGGTTTTCAGAAAATATATTCTTCTCTGGGTGGGATAGTCACAGCTGGACTTTCCCTGCCTTCGGTAACAAAGAGGAGTCTGTTGGATGCTGCTTCCTCTCAGCTTCTGTATGACTGCCATAGYGAGAGCTGGATATTGCTGTGGAGTCTCTAAACCAATTTAGCCCTGGTGAGACCGATTGTGTTATTGATTAGACATACTGAATGTATCACTTATCTTTTATCTTTAGAGATACTTCACAGCTCTTTTGTTACTCCTGTRTTTGAAGTCATATAGTTGGTATACAACAGTATCTTCTACTTTGCTACAGCCAACACCAAAGGTTTTTTTTAAGTCTCTTCTGCCTCAAGAATCAGAAATTAAATATTTTTTTGCCCTCTAGAAAATTATCTCTTTCATCTCAAGCAACTTCACTGCCAATGTTTTGGTCTGATAATCGGATTACAACCATGTCAAAAGATACACCCTCAAGTGAATGAGTAATGTAATTTCTGTGTAGCACAAAATACATCTATCCAAAATGGTACCAACCACTCTGGATGATCTCTACTATCTTTTTAAATAATATGATTCAATCAAAGACGGTTGCTTTAATAAGAATGAGAGTGAATTAGCTAAGTGGAATTAAAAAATAGTTGTTTATCATACTTGTATTAAGTTTGCCCTTTCACCCTACCCTTACTCACAGGGTGTTCCATCCATGCCTGGGAATTGAGTTSCAGCATCCCTTGGGTATCCTCTGCCTTGGTGGCCACCCCCAGACCAGAGGTCTCTGCTGGAGGAGGTTCTGTTTTCCCTGGCTCAGCTAGTAGGGTTTCCATTCCCTGTCCCTGGGAAAAGATCTTTTGTCTGTGATGCTCAGTCACACTGAGGCTCAGGGTTGATCAAAAGTCCTATTCCTGGTTTCTATTTTCAGTTTCTTTCTTTTTCAGAGTCTGTGCAAATGAGGAACTGATTGGATATGTGAAGAGAGCACAGAGGGGGCATCTGCCCTTTTGGTCACCCCTTACTCCACATTGTTCTGGATGGTTCTCCCAAAATAGTGGTTAAAAAGTGGTGATTATGCTCTGCAAAGAGCACAGACAAGGTTTCAATTTGTCAGAGTATTCTCTGCATTTTCTAGTTCTGCAGTTCCGTGGAGGTTTTCCTAAATGAGCTGTGGCTGAGGGAAGTACAAAAATTAACTGCCTCTCTTCAGGATATAAGGTGTAAAATTAAAGCGATCAGAAAGAGGAAACCACTCTTATAACAACCAAAGGCTCCACTTCTGTCAGCTCCGTGCAGAGCTCTCCCACCATTGTCTGCCCTTGGAATTAGATTCCAGTTGCCGTTTTCTGAAGTATCTCATTGACTACAGCTTAAATTTTCCTCATGTGTGATTTGAAAAGCCTGGCTACACTTTCTGTTCACCCCAGCCACATCATTTTCAATGACKCCTTTATTCTGGAATTAATGACACAGCATACTTTGTGGTCCTCTTGTACAGATCCTAGGAACAAATGACTTCAGACTGCTCTAGTCATCGAGGAGGGATAGGATCTCCACAGCACAATTCATCTTTCCTATCTTAAACAGCTGTTTCAGGATGGAATAAATCCCCTCTGGAAGTGTCTGTCTCTCCCCATTGACTATTAAGGGGCCCTAATGACTGGCAGAGAACAACCATCTAAATTCAGAGGTGTAAGATGAAGGCCAATGGATCTCATCATAAATAGCAAAGTGAATATTTCACCTAGACTGCATTCCCTAACTGGAAGGGGACTTCAGACACATGTTAGCACCCACAAACTGTCTTCAAAGAAAAGCTGATTTTTTTTTTTTTAAGGACTGAAGAAAAATGTTACTAAAATGCTACTTTGTTAACACCCTAGAAATAGAAAGAAATAAATATCTCAGGGAGAACATTAAATGCAAGCTGGTAGCTGCAAACAGGAGGAACCCCAATTAATACCTCTTGACTCTTAGGATGTTCCTTTAATTTGCATGGTAGGATTAGGTTAGAAGTAAGTAAGATAATCTTTTGGAACTGTTTATGGAATCAACACTAGAATAAAAATCAAAGAAATCAAACCTTGCATTTCAGAGCATAAATTTTTAGGTGTATAAAGCCATCTGGCATCCTCCATCCAGTTGGAGCATTGGATAAGATTACATTCCTTTCCAAGAAGTGGCTGGATGGTGCATGCARCTTGGTACAGTGAGAGATGTGGTGAGAGAAGCTAAAATGGGGCTTCTGGTCAGCAACATAGCTGCTGCTTCTTTATGCTGAAGTACAAGTCCAAAGTGTGGTAGGAAGTCTTACCAAACTTCTTCCAAAAATGGACTTGTTAGCCACAGAAGAATAATTCTCCCAGAAAACTTTATTCCCTCTACCCATCTAATCAGAAAAAACAACAACAACAACAACAAAAAAAATCTTGTTTCACAAGCAATTTATAAAAAGAAACACTCAAAACTGAAGAAAAAGTTTCAAAGAAGATTGAAATGAGRACAAATAAACTCAGAAAAATAATTTTTTACTTCTGTATGCAGGGTGCTTTTACATTTAAAATCTTGAACYCCTTACAGAGAAAAACAAATAATGGAATAACATGTTTGTGATGCGTTGTTGTGCAGATTTGACTTCAGGCATAATTACCAAATTTTTAATTCTTCCACTTTTAAATGAACCATTATTGCAAGGGTGTCAGTACAGGTATTGCTCATTTTCCTTATCCAGCTGGGGTYTGGCAAAGTGGAGGAAATGGTGATTGGGGGATCAGTGGGTGATGCTGCAAGTGAGCTCATTTCTAGTGTTCGGGGTTGTTTAGACTCACAGCTTTGACCTGCTCTGGGACAGGAAGGGTCACATGTACACAGGAACAAGACATGACTTGGAGACAACAAATGTTGCAGAATAATTCATGTTAAGAAAACACAGGAGAAGGAAAATACCTAGAAAGCTCATTAATTTAAAGTCATACTTGGTCTTTGAAAAGAATTTGTAATGAGTAATGTTTTATAGGGATTAACTCAGTCACTCTTTAAACATGAGATTAAAAGCTTTCCAGTGCTACCCTCATCCCTGAATATTTCCTTCATCCTTGAGTATCTGGAGTGACTGTAATCCCTGTTGTCTCAGAAGATCACTTTACATTTAGCAGTATTTTACCTGCCGTGTCCTCATCAAGGGAAGCCCAGCCATAAATAGAACCATCAGCTCATCACACAGGCAAATGTGTGCTTTAGACTCATTGTTATGCAAAGGGTCAGTGCTGTCACTTTTACATTATTACTGTCTTCAGTGCTGTAAGTGGGTACATGTATTTAGCAGCTACCTTGTTTGTTAAGAATAAATTGGATGTTCAGAGTGCACAGACTGAGCTGAGCCCTTGAAATACCTTCAAGGCAGTGTAGAAGCTGGGAGAATAAATAAAGGCTAGGTGCATAAATACAGCCTAGGTGCATAAATAAAGCCTAGGTGCATAAATAAAGCCGATTGGATTGTCCATAGCATGATTGGCACTGCTACTACCGCTGCTCTTCTTAGGGATAGCCAATTGCTTGAACCTGCACATCTCTGCCAGTACTGTTCTTGGAACCATATCTCCTCACCTCCACCCCCAATAAAMAGTGGCTATTGTCATAAATCAAGAAGAAATGCTTCTGTAATTTTTGGCTGGAGTCCCTGTTGCCCCACTGAGCATCACGGACAGCTCTCTGCTGCTGAGCTTCTCTCTGCAAACTGACCCCAAGGAGGCTGTTCTTCCATCAAAGTGCACAGAGTTAAAGCAGCAGGTGCAGTATCAAAGATGTCAAGCCTTTCCCACCTTCATCTCTGAGAAAAGCAGCAGCATAATGAAGATAAATAGGAATTTTACAGACAGGTAATCACATGATAACAGGTCCTTGTTATTTAATACCACCAGAGCTATTTCAAATAGTGTTAGGACTTGTCGGTGCCCACCAGGATCAGGTTCTGCTAATCAGTGATCTGTAAATGTGCACGGTTCATTAGGGCCCTGAGAACAGCTGTCTGTGTCTGCTCAGGATCAGATTACAGGATATCATTAACTTGGATTCTATATCCGCTTTAAGGCTTTTGTTACAACTAACTCATAATTCTTTTTCTCCTTTTATTTTTGTTTTAAATTGTCCTGGAAACCAGGAGAGCTAAAGACTAAGGTTTCTGTTTTACCTGCTTCTGTTCAGTATCATTTTAACATACATTCAAAAGAAAGCYGTAAACATAATGTTCATTGTAACTAGTGCAATAAAATACAGAATAGTTTCATGCCTCTCACACATGTCTGTGCTCAAGCTTTATAGCTGAATTGTTTTAAAGGAACTACTTAAATTTAATCTCCTACTGCCTGTAAAATATGTAAAAATGCATACATATAAAAAAAMCCACATTGTATATTTCAGAGTAAGCTTTTCAGTTTACTTTGGTAACTCTTATCTGATAAAATAATGCATTGGTTTGGCTATTACTGYATGACTTAAGTATAGTTCCGGAAACATAAAGCTGAGCAGCTCCTTCCYATGAACTGTACTCTAATTATGGTATGGGCTGCTTGATTTTAATGCTTCCTACTATAATAAGAAATTCATAGGGCATATGTAAAAAAGAAAAGGTGGTGTTATTCTACTTTTTTTGAGGCAATTTGCTTCTTTCTACTTTTTCTTCTTCCTTAATTCTGAAAGAGATTCAGTAAATCATAGAAAAAGATGGATTCACAATTGATGCAATTAGGATCAGGATTAAAAATCAATCAATACATTAYTAGCTTAATTTTATTCAATTATCATGACTATTATTCTCCCAGGGCAACTAATAATCCCAAACTGTTTTCATGAATCATTTAGGCAAATAAMAATACCCAAATTCAGTACCTATTATGAATAATTACACTAGCAAAAAGGGAGAAAAGAATGCTCTMACAGAATCATTGCTGTCTATAGCAAATGTGAGTTTATAATAACCTGTTTTACTCATGTCAGCCATTAGCCAGTTAATGATTAATAGATTTGTTATTAGACACTAGGTCTGATTGTTCACTGCTGTTCTTATCAGCAGATTTCTTACATTCAATATGAGCATGACCAAAATCTACTTATTTCTGTACAGGGAACAGGATTAGGTTCCTAAAACAGCTGGAATTCCTAGAACATCTTACTAAATAGTAAKATTAATTAATTGAGACAAATTAGTAAAATATAAATGCAAAGTAAAAATATCTTGATATAGTATGATGTTCAAGCTGGGACTCTGGGGTAAAGACTGTTTTTGAAAGAAACTTTGCAGATATTGTGGCCAAAAATCCATCTCTTGTAACAGGCCSTATTGAAAATCCAGATTTGCTGTACACCAGATACTTGTGTAGTATTCTAAATGCAGTGTCTCTGAAGTGAGACTGTCAATCCATATCTAGACACCAAAGCAAATGGATCAGTTCCCTCCAGGAGAAGTTTGTAAAACATCTGTAAGAGGGTACTCATCAGTAAATGAACACTCTTCCTCTGAGTCCCTGCAGATACTCAAATCGAGTGATGCTTTACAATTTTAAAAGTTCCAAATTTATAAAACCATTTACAGAGAAGCAGAGGCTGACTGAAAAAAAAAAAAAAAATACCAACCAAAAACCAACAATACATTCATGGCATTTTGAGGTCTCATTCATGGTGCCCAATTGTGTTTCAGAGTCTTGACTGTCTTTTGATTTTCCTGAAAAAGCTTTTCCGTAGGGATGACTTTAGATTGCAATAGCTAGACACTGAAGCCTGAAAATTTTGGCTACACTATTTAGCTTTCTGTAGCCTGAGCTCAAAAATGTTAATGCTCCTGCATGCTCCTGCTCTGGCAAGGATGCTTAATAATGTAAGTGAGCAGAATTAAACACAGTTGTGTATGCTGTGCCCTTAAACCTCTGGCTGTGAAAATGTGTTCATTTTTGCTCTGTATAAATGATGTGCTATATACATTTTCTTAGCAAAAGACAGGCAAAATAATACTCAGATTTTAAACAATTTCAGATGATTTTTGCTTAGAAGAAAAGTGCATTTGTCTTTAAAAATGGAAGGTGCCRAGGACAGCCTTTGACAGAAACCGCATGATGGGAACTCTCAGATGCTGACACACTGACCCGCAGTGCTGGGCTGCAGGTGCTAAAAGCCCCGTTTTAATGTTCCCCTCTTAGCCTTCAGGCTTGCAAGCAGCTGAAACACCCCTCAGAGGCTGCCAGGATAATCTCTTTCTGACAGGACACCAGACCATCCCCAAAACCAATGGGAGCCCATGCACTCCCTGAGGGTGGTCTGGGCTGGCAGGCTGCAGGCAGAGGTCCAGGCATAACAGGATGGGGGAACCCCACTCATCCCAGGACACTGAGCATGGGRAAAAAAATGACAAGTGGGTTTTTTTCTGGGCAGTTGCTAGATGTTGCAGATTGGTCAGCCCCTGATGGTATCCTAGCAGGAAAACTTCTTTGGCAAAATCTTCTTTCTGGTGTTCAATTTGCCAGTCCTTGATGGCAATTTAGATTGAGCAAAAAATTAAGTTGAAACCAACTCATCACTGGAATATTATATTAAAKMAAAAAAAAAAAAAAAAAAMAAMCAAAMAAWMAWWSRTAGGCAAATTAGTTTGGATACAATGGCCTGCAGGTACTGCAGAGCTAGAAGGCTTGTGGCTTGGGTTGGGATGGCTTTCTCCAAGCTGGAAATGTTGCCACAACAATGGGAAGCACCTGTGGGTCACATTCTGTGAAACAAACTTCCATTCTGGTTGCAATAGCTCAGCACACTGGGATAGAAGGGCAGCTTGGGCAGTGGTTTGGGAATGTCTGAGCTGTGTGAAGGCACTTGCAAGCTGTGTGAGGTAACCAACAGACACCTCTGAGCATATATCAATGTGACTGGAGAAAACCCATCTCCTCTGTTTTTCTAGAGGGTATCTCCCCAGAGCTAGAAGCTGTAAAGGTTATATGTGACATTTGTGTCACATTTGGGTGCCAGCCATTAGGTGGAAAGGTCCCACACCATTAAAGCCATGGCACTAAAATTGTTGGCCAAGCTGTGTCTTGGCTGTAAAATTGGCTAAGCAATAAAAAAAAATAAGATTCATGACTACTTTATTTATTCATGAATCATTGCTTAGCAATAATAATGCTTATTGATGAAAAAGTATAGTATCAAGCCATCTGGTAAGAAAAGGTAAGTTTCAAAGGATTAATAAGCTACAAATTATTGTTCTGAAACAAAATACAACAGATSAGGTACTGATGGGTTTTCACAAACGATTCATCATTTAGCTCTGTTCAATGGCTGCTATTGAAATTCTGGCAGGACCTCAGTTTTCTTTAGCAGCACTGGGGAAGAATTAATGTTGGAATCTGCTGGCAGGACAAATCACAGCAATGCACTTGATGTATTTTTCAAAAGCTTTCACTTTAATATAGGAATCTTTCTATCTGACATAGCTTACTGAGTGAATGGCAATTAAAGGTAATCATTCAACTCATTTAGTGTAAGTTTTTTTAAAATTCTTTTTCCAGCTGAATAATAGGCCTGTTGTAAAAGAGAATGTTTCTATACCAGCTTGCTTTTGATAGAGAAATAACAAGAGACAACAAAATGCTGTGATGACAACAAAGTCACGGCTCAGAGCCTTTTTTACAGCATTTCTTGCAGCTGTGGCCCAAATTATAGGACTTTTTCACACATTTAACTCTGGCTCTAATTTACAGTAAGTAATTTTACCATGGACATCTGGGAATATGTGATTTTTCTTTCATCATATTGATTTATATGACTGTAATTATGACTATCATGGTGTCTGGGAAAAATACAAGTGTTCCTGTTACCTGCTTGGACTTGTTATGTTGTGCAAACTCCTGTAGGGCTTTTTCCAAAAAAAAAAAACCACATCTGCATCCTGGCTCCTTTATCTTGTTGTCTTGTCTGGTCTGTCCTGAGCATGCAGAAGCTGGGACACAGAGGGACAGGCAGCATGGGTCACCACAGGAAGCCTGGTTTGATGAAAGCTTCGGATGTTTCTTTGTAAAAATGTAAAGCCTTCCATCCCTGTGAAATCATGGCCAAAGAATAGGGTGGCTCCTTCGAGTTGTTCCTCTATTCATAGCATTTGAGCACATCCAATCATCCCCAGACTCTCCAACAGCTGAATTCTAGAACCAGATCTGGACATACCTTTTGTATTTTGGGCTCATTTCTGAGTAAGCAGAAGAGTGGTACCCCACTGATCYAACATTCACAGCTACAGTCAGACATTAAAACACAGCAAAGACAACTCCCCAGTGCAGTTAAATTCCCAAAGAAGGGGCTCAAGCTGCTGCTTTGGAAGTAGCTGAGGAACAGTTTCAATGTCCCAGTCTTTTGCACCAGCTTGCCAGTCATTTCTTTTCATCATTAAACTCAGCAAGGGTTATTAACACAGCAACTGRCTCACCTTCACCTGTGTAAAAAAACTGCCCTATAAAAACCGCATTGAGCTCTCTGAAGATTCAGGACAGGAACAATCTCTTCACTGTGAACCTGTGATCTTTATTGTCTTTAAATCAAGAAAAGCTGTTATGAGAAAAGATTGCTCTGGGACTATTTGTGGAAACTGATGCAGAAACTGGGGTATGCATAGAGTCTTTGCTTTTTACAGGAAGCAAACCACTGCTATGCAAGCAAACCATTAGGGTTGATTTGGTTTAATTGACATATTTGCATGGCCAGCATGAAAGGGTACGATGTGGGTTAATTTTTAGTCTGTCCTCCCGTGAAAATGAGATTCATATGGCTTTGCTGTTTCCATCAGCATACATCTTGACTGTTTTTCTCCTGGACTTTGACATAGATGTATAAAGTTTCTGCAAGCTGGATGACAACACCTAGCCACTGGATGAAAAAGATATTATTGCCCATAGTGAGGGAAAAGAATCTGTGAGTGTCCTCTCCTTTATGAAATGTCACAGAATCTTGGTRTGGGACACTGACCCATGGGAAGGCAGGGTCACTGCCTGAGCCACTGCTCACAGAGCAGCCTGCTTCTTTGGACAATATTTACTCTCATGTTAATAAGTTCTATTTGCAAGTCATTCGAGTCTTAAACCTGCGGAACTGGGAGCTGCTGGAGACTCATTCAGGGCCAGCTGTCTGGGCAATGTCCTCCCATGGGTAGGATTTTATCACCAGGTGGATAAGCAGAAGATGTTACCTGTGACTTCTGTGCTATGACAGTTTTCTGAACCATTTGCTCCATGTCAAYTGTTGATAAATAGCCCCAGTTCCTACAGAAACACAGCCACAGGATAATTGCCACTTTTGTTTCTGCAGACCCACATCCTGTCAAAACAATTTTTCAAGATACTACACATTTTAACCAAGTTCACAATGGGGTACATTCTCAAAGATCATTCATTGCCTACAAAGTAATTTAATTGGGAAATCGTCTACATAAAAAAAAAAGAGACTGTGCCAGTGTCCTGACAAAATTCCTCAAGCAAATTCCTTCCTAGATACCGCAGGCATGAATACTGTGGGACCAGCAAATGCTGTTCTGCACCGTTTCCCTGTTCTTTACATGTGTGAAATACATAAACTAAGTGGAAAGTGGCTGTTTAAAGTGGCTAAGGGCATCCATTAACTTGCCAGTTATATTTACAGCACATCTAAAAATGGTTGCTAGGATAACTAAAATGTTTATTGGCAGAATATGAGGAGAGAATTTTATAAAATATTTGCTTCTGGACAATAAAAAGGAGGAAAGGATGATGATTGTACTTCTGAACGTCTGTAACTCAAAAGTTTGCTCAGACCCAAATCCCAGCCCCTTTGTAATGATATATAAATGTCATGCATTCCATGTCTGAGTAGAAGTCAAGCTAAGGACACATGACATCTGCTCCAGATGAAAGTAATTCATGCTCACAATGTAATTCCACATATATAACAACTTCCTTAACTTTTTTTGCAGTTTCCAAGAAATTTTTGGGGCATATGGAGAGGAATGTAAAAGTATTGGCTTTTTAAGAGAGTCTGGAATTCAAATTCCCCTTGTGAAGGTGAGGGTTAATAACTCAGTTACTACTACCTTGTAAAGAATTATCTGTTTGTCACACACACACATGAGATATTTCCTTATGCTGAATTGTATACTCAAAAATGTGACTTTGCTTATTTTTCTTGTGTAACGAATTCTGCAGACTTTAAGTGGAAGCAATGCCCCAGCACTGGTCAGTCACAGTGCTCTTCATCAGCTTGGTTCTTCTCAACCCCATGGAAATATAGTGAACTGGTACTGTGCTGTGCAACAGATGATGGCTCACCACCACCTTAAGGACTCACTCCTTCCCAACATGCAACCTCACTGGTGTCAGTGCCTGCATATTTTACACCTTTTATGTTACTGCAGTTGTTAAATCTCTTCAGTCTTTCCTTTGGCACCCGCCTCTATTAATCTGGAGACATAAATTCATGAGGGCTCAGTGCTCATCTAATAAAATGTTGGTCTCTGCCCCAGTAGCATTTACTGCATCATCACTTTTCTTACGAGACATGAATTTTTCAACAGCTTGTGAAAAGTTGTGAACAGAGCCTTAATTAAAACCACATTCAGCAGAAAGGTATCTTCCATTATGAGCGAAGGAAAGATCTGGGTAATATTAAGCAGCTGTTAAAATACACAATTAAGTCAAGCTAATTGTTATTACTGGCAGCCTCAATGACAGATGAGCAGTGAAACGCTTGACTGAACAGGCCTTTGGTCAAACAACTGATGCTGCACAGCTATTCTGCAGTAGGCTCCTGACCCCCCTTGAATACAGAGATGTCATACTGACAGTCAGATAAACAATGGAGTTTGTATGAGTATCAAAAGCATTGTTCTTCCTCCTGTTCTTACTGAAAAGATACCGGCTGGCTGAATTCAAACTTGAGAAACCCTAATGAGAGTTCATAGGTTTGAGGGACAGAAACCACAAAGGCGGTCTGATCTCCCGACACAGAGTCACAGCCTCTTCCAGTAATTCCCATTCAATTCCCATCCAGTTCATGGCTGAACTGGAACATAGCCCATTAAACAGATATTCAGGCTTGATTTTATAGATGCCAGGGATGGATTTTCTGCATATTTTTCCAGACGTTCTAAAGATTTTAAAAGTTTCAGAATATAGGTGACAAAGCCAACATAAGAATTTCTTGCTTTCCCTTCCCAGCCTCTGGCTACTTCTGCTTATTGTGAAGTTGCTCCTTCACTTGTGTTGGTGCAGCTCTTTCTAGGCCCACGCTATAAAACAGATTGCTGTAATGATTAAAAAGCCCATGGGAAACTCTCAATTTGACTTAATTACAGAAGAAACATTTTGTTAACTGCTTCCTTACAGGCTGAGGCATTGCTGCAAGCTCGATTTGGTCTTGTTCCACATGAATTGCAGTTATTTACATCCAAGGCATGTATAAAATGCCACCTTTCTGCTATGGAAAGGCTTTACAACCACGACAGCTGTATTGCTCTCACTTACTCACCAAGCAGAGAGGAAGTTTCATGGTAACTGGCAATTAACAAATTATTGGAAGGGTGAAAATCAAACATTACAACTTAAGCAACAGGACAAGAACAAGACCTCTGATTTGGATATTGAATTTTATGCCAAATCACATGCAAAGTATTTCAGTCAATATGTCACGTTTCTTCTTAGTTTAGAATTGGGGGTCCTGAATGCCTTCTCTTGGCAAGTCTTCTCTGTTGACATCCTAGGAGCCTTTTTGATCTTGTAGGAAACTAAGAAGAGCAATTTCCTTGCAAAGTCAGCCACAGGATTATTTTGCAGTATTTGAGACTACCTGGGAGACCAGGGGTTGATAACYAGTACCAAAATAAAACCAGGCCTCCTTTTTACCTTGGAGCTCTGTGTAACCTCTACACTTGGAGGAGTTTCACATCAGCTGATCTGACAATCATGCCTGGCAGTAAAATGACCAAAGGAAGCGTCACCTGCTTCAATCTCTGCTCCTTGGCCAGCGTGATCATGAGTACCTGCATTGCCTCCACACAGCCCTGCTGTTCACCAGGAACACCCTTGTGTATGCGGGAAACACAGCTTCAGCAGCCACACCAAGACAGGGGAATTTACTCTTGAAGAAACTCAACCCCTTGCCAAATTCTCTTTCCCACCTCCACTCAGTGAGGATTTTTTTGTCTCTAGAGGCATTTACTGCGTGCACACCCCATGGCTGAAGAGATGGAAAGGGAACTTTTATGTGCTGGGGCTGGTTTTGCTCTGACAGGTGCTCGTTTTCATGGTGATGGGCWTGTTGGAGGAACTGACCAACTACCAACTCTGTTTGAAATCACTTTCTTCCCAGTGAGATGGTTCTGATTGTGCCTTCATTCTGTGCAAAGACATTATCATTCATTTAATATAGCTTAAAGTGCAAAGATAAGAGTGCAGACTCAGTGTGGGGGACTCGTCTGCAGTTCATTTCTGAACTGGTCAGCAAACAAGAGCAGTTACAGGAGGGAACACAGGTGAACAATGTAGACCAAGCCTGATGAGATTTAAGATGAATCATTCTCTTTTCTAATCTCTACCTTTCAGAGAAAAAAGAAAGTACTATAAGACCTGAAATAAAGCACTAGTTTTTCAACAGTGTGTGCAATTAACTATTGAAACAGCTTGCTATGGATTGTCYTCCATTTGAAGGCTTTCAAACAAGGCAGAACGTCTTTCTAAAAAAGATTCAGATAGAATCAGCCTTGATGTCAGGATTCCTATGTTGTGTGAGGGCTCAGATGAGATTTCTGTTATAACACTCCCGGCCTTAGACTCCCATTTAGTTTCACTTTAGTTGCTCTCCCTCTGCATGGTAGGAAAAGGGTATATTGTTTTAATTAGAGAGCAAAGCAATAATTGAAATCTTACATATTATATATATGTGTGTATATATATACAGATTTAGTAGTAGATTCATACAAAAAAGCATTTGTATCTCCATCMTGCCTTTGTCCTTCCTTTACTTATGATGATTAAATTTTTAAGTTTCCACCTCCTGTGACTAAAGCCAGCACTAAGTTTAGAAGGATGGTCTTTTTTCTAAATCTACTAGGATTAAATACCAGACACAAATAAGCACAAAAATAAAGCAACATATAAAGATGCACAGGAAGGTCAAAGATTTTGATACAARTGTGTGGCTCAGATAAAGGGACTTTGCTGCCTATCATTATCTCCCCAGCATGATCTTAAAAGTGTTGCTTTTTAAAGAATCACTTAGTGCTTAAACTTAGGCACATGATGTGAYTTTGGACACCTAAGGTTACCTAACAGCTGCATTGGCTGGTGTGCATAACACAGGGCCTCAAGGGAGACTTGTTCCCTTACAGAATGACAGCAGCACGACAGGCAGCAGGGGCAGGAGGCTCTTAAGTCTCACAAATACCTGTGCTTCACCATGGAGTTACTCAGACAGTAAWTCACTTCCCTGCTGTCTAATAGATGAACCATATTTTCCTTTTTTTTTTTTTTTTTCAAATCAAAAGCATATTAATTTAAGAAAGAAAATAAGTATGATATTAAGAATTCAGATGGCCTGCACTGGTCTGTCTTCATTACTTTAAGATAGGGTTACATTATGTTATCTGAGAATTTGTCCCATAATASTGAATTACTTGAATGATGTCTGTGATAGGTAACTGATTCCAAGAGAATTACAGTAAAGACAGGGCTGTCAGTGAACCTTCCCCATGGCAATCTAAGCTACTGTTCTGGTCTCTTTTCAGTGTTATTTATGGCTGGCTAACTTGACTGCCAGATAGAAAGTACATAAACCCAGCCTTTAAAAGATCTATTCCAGATAGCAGATTATCTTGGAGGTAACAGTGCTTGCGTTCAACATTTTGTCAAAATACCAAGCTGGTCCTGTGGGAGGCACAAAAATGTTTTCCTCCCCTTTGAGGTCTTGGTTCTGCTCAATGTGACCTGTGCAGCAAACACTTCGAGACAAGGGTGTAGTTTGAGCTTACATTTTCAGTCTTACTGCAATTATAATAATTAGAAGGATCTGACACTGGTCTCTGTTTTCTTTCTGTATATTAATCCTGTTCATTGTCACTTGTAAGCATTGACCAGCATTCTAAATGGGTTAATTAACTGCAATTTTATTAATAGCAATCCCAAAGAAAAGGCATAAGCCTAAGACAATTGCCTGCATCTACTTTCCAAAATCCAAATCCAGATCCTTTCTCAAAAGGTCTCTATTTTGACACATTAGACTGAAATACACAATGTGTGTGTCCTAGCCTTCAGGCTTATCTGGAATCTACATCTGAATAATGTTAGGCTTTCAGCCTCTATATTTATGAAAAATTTAAAGTCTCTAAAAGGTCATGATCTAACAGCAGAACTCAGACGATAAATCTGGACAGCTGTCACTATCGATTGGTCAGAAATGAATACTAAAATTCCAAAAAGAGAAATTTAAAAGTTGGAAATGAGATAAAAGAAAATGGAATAACAATAGAAGACAGTTTAAAAAGTGGCATGTGGGGTAATTCTTAGTGAATCAGTTGTTAATGGAAGTTTCCTCTTTTACAAACTGTTTTAAAATTATGGTAATTCCTTATTATTTTTTCATAGACTTGGTGGTTGGGCAATTGGAGGTGGGGGTGAGAGTTTTGGGTTTTTTAATGTTTACTGACAATTTACAACTCATAGGGAGACCTATAACAGGCAGTAAGGAGGTATTGGCACTGTTTTCTCCTTTATTAGGAAAACACATTCATGTACACTTGAAAATTTCCTTACTGCAAGCAATATTGTCCAAGCAAATATCACAAATGCTTTGGWCTTCTTGCACTGGGGGCAAAGCCCCTAGGTCAATGCTTATAAAAATGTATCCTGGTGTTCTTGATATAATTTCCAAGGCCGAGATACTTCAAATATCCTTTCCTGAACTGCACCACTGTTGAGTGCTCTTTAAAAAAAAAATTAAACTTCTGCTATTTAAGAGCAATTTTTTCCAGAAACACCAGCTATTTTCTGTCCCATCCTCAAAGTCATATTAAAGGAAATGTTTAAATAAATGCTTCTGTTTCCATTTTCTTTTTTTTTTTTTTGCTATGTCCAGATGTACTAATGCTGGTTACACAGATCACTCTGTCTCCAGCACCAAAGTAAGGTCATCTGACCATCTCCATCCAAACAGAAACTGGTTATATACAGCATTCCACACATCTTCTCTGGGCACTGAAACATTGAAAAAACTTATAACCAAAGAAAAGAAGAAATATCATTATTTACCACTGGATAAGCAACACAAAGAAATCTGATCATAAACATATAACCACCCAGGAGAYCTCAGTATAAGAAATAAGCATAATTTGCCCTTAAAATATGTGAATGGGATTCATTAAATTTAGCTATCTGCCAGGTAGGTGACTAATGTAAATTTTCATCAGAATTCCTTGATAAGCAACGGAGATAAAGAGACTCTTTCACAGTTCATCTGATCCTATTTCAATGTGAATGTTTACAGTAGGTGGGATGAATAACCCTCTAAAGATGCATATCTTCCTATAGGCTCCATCCAGAGAGACGAGATAATTTATTTAGACTAGGCACCTAAATTGCAGATAACTACAAGAAGGGGAGTTGGATCTTGCCCTGAGTGCCWGGCTGAAGCAAGAATCTTTCTCAAGTTACTGAGAAAATGAATACCACAGTGCGTGAGAGGGCTTCTGATTACCCACAGTCCCTCGTGGGCTTCATAACCTGCGGTGCTTTGTCCAGGAACTGCTGAAGAAATTGCAAACAGACTTTGAAGGAATTGACWTAACAGGGCATGCCATGCTTGTTAGAAAGAGGTCAAAGCTCCTGGGTGCTGGGTTTGGAGCCTACCTGGAGCTCCCAGATGACCTGAACTAATCAAGCATTGTTAAGATRTGCTCTTAATTGTGCACCTTTGGGGGAAGAGAACGTGTCATCAGTAACAGCCCTGGACTTCCAATGCCACAATGATGAGCAAGCAAGCACTCAGAGCCCTAGAGAGGTGTCTCAGAGCTGCTCTTTCYAAATTTCTGAGGGCCCTGTAATGGAAACAGAGCTGCCTCAGCACAACACCATTTTACTTTGGATGAGCTCTATTGACGGGGACTGTGACTCAATCTACTCCTTGAATAAGCTTGGCTGTGCCCRAGTGGCACTGCTGGGTCAGGACCACCAGGACAACCTTGGGCTCTCTGCTTCCAGGCCATGGCTCATCCACACTGCAGATAAATGAGAATTAGTTGCAGCTTCTGCTGTCCAAATCCTCACCGACTGCACCAGGTGACCAAATGCTAAGGATCAAAAACTGTATGCTACATGACATAAACCCATATCCTKCTCTGCATTCCTTCTCTCTCCTCTCTGAAAGCATTTGGAAAGAATCCCTAAGGCTCTGATCTTTTCCTACTGAAAGTGGTCACTCTCACTACCCTGCYTACCATAGAAGTTTTTCTTATTGAAATACACAGACCCTCTCAGGTCTCATTTAAYCATTCAGATGTGTTTATTGATCTGTTTTTGTAGGCCTTAGACCCTCATAGTGCTTGCAATGTGTGAGGATGTGGTGGCAGTGATGCCCCATGGTCTATCTGCCTCCAGAGGGACTGCCTGAGGATGTCTGCCTCAGCAGCAGAAAGCTTTYCCACAGTGATACTCATTCCCTCATCACCAGGCAAATTATCCATATTTATTTTGGTATTGGTGCCTAACAAAGATGAACCTTTTCATTGAATACATTCAAAGGGCACCTTCTGTTTTAGGGACATCATGTTTAAATGCCAGACTTGAGCTGGCTGGGCTGAAATTTGCCTTGAGCCTCRGGCTCAAAAATTGCAAAAATCATTCTTCCTGACTCAAGATGAGAGGGGGGGGGAAATTATTCTTGCCCATGTGAAAAACTATTCTGTCAAGCCTTTAGGATAGTCTCATTCTGCTACACTTTACCTGGAGGACTGGAAACCAGGCCTGTGGGAGAACACCTTCCCACTCAGGATCCCAACACGGCATTAGGTTACACGGCATTAATTTACTTAATGGGCTCCCAGGAGCAGGACAGACAAGAAACTGATGAAAGCAGTTTCCCAATATAGGTCAAGCTTCAAGCAGACACACACCTAGGTCCTATGTGAAAGCAGCAAAATGGAAACATCTCCAACAWATATTTTGACAAGTTACTTTTTAATCTTTCCTCACCCTTAGTAGCACTCTTAATAATTCATATAGGAAATAGTGAAGACCATAGATAATGGGATGATTCAATCTTATTTTTTCCAAATTTAGTTTTTACTAAGGTTAGGAAATTGTTCACAGAATCAAAGTTAAAGGGCTACTATAAGATGAAAATTTCAGCAATTCAGTGTGAATACTGAAGCTGACAGTGCAAGCTTAATCGTCTCTCTTTGGTGTGTTTACATTACGATAGCCTTTAATTCCAGAATCATGGATTACTTCGTGGTAAGGTAACCATCTCTCTGAGACACTGCTAGAAATTTGCTGATCTGACATCAGAGGAAACAAAGGTTGGAGTTTTTGTCACAAAGCCTGCACGTAATTGCATGTATTTGTTGTTTAACATCACCATTGTTACATGCATAGCTGCCAGAACAAYTAGTGAGGAAGTACAGATAGGAGTCCTTAAGTATGTTGATTTTCTACCCAGCCAATTCATCTAATCTTGATAGTATTTGTTAAAGTCTTGCCCAGTTTCCAAGGGAGAAAAAGCTAAAACCAAAGCAGCTGGTGTCTGTCTCAGTCTGTGTAAGGATGCAAAACTRGAAAACACTCAGAAAAGCAGTGATGTTCCCTTTTCACTTGAACGTGTGGTTACTGGTTATTAGTCAGGTGCCTGGAGCAGGAGGAGTTTAAGAATTCATTCATCTTTGGAATATCACCTAGCAACAGTGTCTGGGAAACCACTGCTCTGAGGGATTTTTCACTTTATTTTGTTTTTCAAATACAGGGCAAGAGTRTGCAAAGCCTCACATGAGATCAAAATCTAAGCAAATCATTCAGCATCCACCTAGCACTGTGACAGGATCCATAAAAATAGGCTGGTTTAGACTACTCAAATTATACAGAGAAATAATATTTCCCAAAYATTTGTGCAGATAAGGTCAGTTTCACTTAAAATTTCACTGGAAGTTAGTGGTGCATACAACATGAAATCGGACTTGATTTAAGATACACATGGACAGGAAAAAATGCATCCAGCCATCTTAAAGATCCATGCTGGCATTATACTACCACAGAGACAGAGGGTTTCTGTAAAACAGCAAAATGCAATAATTTGACCTGGAATTTGACCAGGACATGTCTTAGGATCAGATTTATGGAGAGATGCCTCTACCTGAATTMAGGTGCAAGAGAGACCATATGCCAAAGTCAAGAGTATGGATTTTGTGTAGCAGTAGAATGTGAGGCAGAGAGATAGAAAGAAGCAAAGAGAGGGAAAAGGGTAGGAGAGAGAGACAGATTAATCAGAAGACAGTCACCATCTGTGGATCTGTCCTGTTGGTCCTTCTTCACCTTGGTCTACTTGGTGGGAATGGTAATAAAGTGATTCAAAACTTCTCATTATTTGTCTACAAAATTCTTTTATTCTCTTGGTTAAATGATTCGCTCACTTCTGACACTAATTAATTATTTTGAATCGGCGGGTTGTCGAATCTGTGGGTTTCTTTAAGTCAGTGGGTTGTGCCCCATCTCCCCCTGCCAAAATTAGCTTTCACCAAGTCAGAGCCGACTTCAGCACAGTTACTGGGTTGACATTCCAGATCTTTATGTAGTCCATTATCAGTGCTCCCTCAGCTCTGTTTACCTCCCCCTGGGCCTGAGATAATTCTCAGACAATGATAACCCCTTTATCTTATCTCAAATTCCCAGCAGGTGGCTTGACTGTACAGTCCAAGTTCCAGGAATCCACAGAGGCATATTGGGGTGGAGGGAGTTAAGGGGGGAGGTGTTGGAAAGCCCTTGCTGGGCACAGATGCCATGGGTCCCATAACTTGGGGTGATCTCTGTTTGACCAGCAATATGGGTACAGGCAGGTGCCCCTCCACAGTTTGCCACAGTGGGAGCCCTCGACTGGATGCATTTGCCTGGAAGTGCCAGCCAGACCTCACCAGCCCTGGAGCCAGAGCCATCCTGCTGCTCCAGTCCAGGATTATCTCACGGCAAAGTCCTTCGGTGGTATTAACAGTGTTTGAGACAAGCAATTATGACATTGAGACAAGCAATCCTCACAACATCCTTATGAGTGAACTTCCACTGCAAAAAATATTACTATTTTGAGACCTAATCCTTAATATCTTACAGAAAGTTTTTGGGATAGTGCCAGCTTTTCTGCCCCTTCATTTGTTCTAATTGGTATTGGATTTTTTTACAAGTGTCTCATTTATATTTCATTTTAAAAACAGATTATAGCACTCCTAGGTTAGGTCATTGTCCTGTAGGCTGCTGGAGGAAGGATGGTCTGTATCTATCAAAACAGGATCTTCAAGTGGGTGTGATAAGGAAATATAGAGCAAATATTTAGTGCATTTTTTCAGTTCTCAAAACTTGAATCTTGAATCTGTGAAAAAAGTAGGCCACATAATGTGAATGTCTCACCATTATCCCACGGGGACAAAATGTGTAACMGAGTATTTTGACTTGTATGCCTGTAGGAGTTTCTGCATACTTCCTTTTTTCTCTTTCACATACACAGGCACTATTTATTCTTCAAATAACCTGATGTGCTAGAGGGGTGTTAAATCTACTGTGATCCAAAGAAGCAGAAACGAATTTGTCTGTATTGTTTACATGGCATATTATCATAATGAATTTTTCAATTAAATGTAGCAATGATAGTGCATTGACAAATGAAATCTTAGGCAAATAAAGAGGCACCTTGAAWTGTAGAATTATCTGGAGTCAGCTGAGGGAGAATAAACATTTCTAAAGTATAGGTTTATGAGAAGAAAGCGGCTGGATCTTCTTGCTCAGAACAGTTCCCTGTCCAAACCCACTCTAATAAACTCCAAACACACCAGGACATAAAGTGCAGAGAGAAATCAAATGCAAATCGCAGTCTCCAGCTCACAAAGGAGAAGCTCATGATCAGTCTGTGGAATGTGAGAAAACACATGGAAGTTCAATCTTCAAAATTGTGGACAGATGTAGCAAAATAAAGAGCCAGTCTTTCCATCTACCTTTTGATTATGACAGCTTGGCATGTTTATCCAAGAACATGAGCACAGGGAAGCCTCCCCTGGTGCAGAACAAAGACAGTGGTGCCATTTTCCTTTTCCAGTGGCCAATTACCCATCAGTTGTGTGCACACCAATACAGGGATGTCAATGCCCATCCCACAGTGGTGCCCAAAGCCTCTGCCACATCATCACYTTCCACCAGAACATCTACATGCCATCCTTCCTCCTCTACCCAAAGTTAAATGTCATGGGATGAGTGAACTTTATACACAGGAAACCACAGAAATATTTAAGATACGTAACTCTTCAAATGTAGGATTTGTCTCGTCCAGYTCAACTTGTCTGTGGTTTAGACAGCTCCCCTTGAGCTCAGGGCCCTCAGTTTCTAGCACCATCAACAGTGAGAAATAAACATTTTTATAGCATCTTCTCCTTACTAGACAACTACTTTAAACTGAAATTAGTGTCCAAAAGTACCTATTTTTCTGTTTTAATTATAAAATATTAGGTAACTAATTCAGGAATATATACATAAAACTAAAACACTGGCATGTAGTCACATGTTGATATTATTTTGAGTATATATAAAGCACTTAATAGAATTTTTAGAGATACCTGGGCCCAGGTTATGTGAGGCACCCAGGCTTCTATTTGCCTCTTTAGCCATTTTCAACACACACATATCTGTATATATCAGAAACCTCTGTCTGATCCTGAGAGTTGTGCTCTGACTTCACTGAATATCCCAATCTTCTGAGATTAGTGAGTGAAGTGGGTACAGAGGGAATGCTGTGTTATGCCTATAATATTTATTGTCACCATTCATTATTCCTATGTAGCCAGGGATCCTGTGGCAAAAATAGACATTCTAATCATATACCATTTTCCACAGTGCCCCTTGGCCTCTGCTTCGCTGGTCCAAAAATCACAAAGCTGTGTTTATTTTAATATGTCTAGAATGTAAACCAAATCAAAAATATGAAGATAAAGAGGGGGTATAACCAGCTAAATAGCAGAGTAATAAATATCCAATGACATTAGGAGGCTTTTTGCAAGATACCAAAGGGAGTTCACTGTCATTGGGCTGGATTGCAAAACAGTAACTCCTTCAAGCTGAAAGAAAGAGAAGTAAATCATCCTGGTGGTATTTATTTACTTGTAGCACTTCTCTCAGCTGCATCCCTCTCCTTCAGTGCCTTACTTTGTCAGCTTCCTCTGTTGATTTTCAGGATCTCATGGAGGGGTCAAGTCTGGCAAAAGCAAGAAGCAAACATGGGATAGGGCTCCTGCTCTTGTTTACACCATGTTTTCACTGACAAAGGAAGTGAGGGTGTTTTACCACTGGAAGGTAAAGCTCGTGTTAGCTGCCTACTGTAAAACCATGGCTGAGAGAAGATCTCACATCCTGACATCAAATCTCTCCTTTGSCATCAGAAATTGTTCAGGAAAGGCTCTGATGGTCACTGCAAAAAGTCCTATTTTCTGGAAGGGCTGTCTTGTGTCTTTRCAACAGTCCTGCTAAGGGGATAAGTGTGACCTGTCATTCAGCATCCAGCTATTTTTTTCTCTGGTTCTTACTCCAGAGCTTTCCATCTGAGAAAGCCTCAGGGCAGGACTGTTATTTTCTAAGAGGTAATTTGGAAAAGACAACCACAAACGGAGAAGTTACATGGAATAATGTAATTATTGTGTGTTACTTGTCTTGTTACCAAAACAAATTAAGCAACAGAAACTCCCATGCTTTTGTTTCAGAGAAAGTCAAGATAATTAGTTCTCCGWGCTTTCCAGGCCCACTTCCCCACTTGTGTGTAGGTTGTGTGCCACAGGTATCACTAATACAATTTTGATTCATGTAGAGATGATTTTCCTACTGACTTCAGAGATGAGAGAGGGGAATGGTCTCTGGGTGAGGATACAGGGGRGACAAAGGGTAAAAGGGAAACAAAATACATCCTCCTCCCTCAGAGGTTACAGCCCAACCGGTGTCTGGGCAGCTCTTGATGGAGAGGAGGGAGAAAGTTATCTATTATGGTTCTCCCTTGTTAGATGAGGATGTGGATAATATCTCCTTTGAGTATTTCCCAGGGAGGTTTGCATGCTGCACACCATATTTTATCAGATATGACCCTAAAGGCGCAGTGCACATCTTGCAAATGATGTGTTCAGCCATGGCTGCTTGAACTTGTGTGCTGATTATTTTTTGGGGACAAAGAGGATTAGAGGTGATAAAATCCTGCATTTCTCTAGAATCATTCTTGAAGGACTAAAAAGACATTAATTAAGCTTCCCAATAGACCTGTGTGTAGTGAAGCAAAATGCAGTACAAAGAGATTAAAGGTCCTGTTTTCAAACTCGCTTCCMAAAATGTCTTTAGTTACAGTAACTTTATGCATCCACATTTTAAAGCATTTCACAGACACTTTTACCTGTCCATGCAAGGAGGCTACAGCTGCCCCAGAAAACATCTCAGCAATACAGCTTCTGGGCCATAACCACCAAAAATGCTCCTTCCCATGGTACACAGCCCTACACACAAGCGGGGAAGTTATTCCAACTTAGAAAGAAGATTATTGGTAACTGMAAATCCACCTTGAAAATAACCTATTTTGAACTTACCTCTAGAAAGGTTTATTTAAAGTTTCAGAGGAATGTGCCAGTGCTTATTTTAGGAGCTCATTCCTTTCCCYCTTTTTGGCTAAATAGGACTTTTGTCTTAGGCAGCACAGTCCTCAGGCAGGGGGTTATGGGGCCAGTCAATCCCAGCAAAGCTATGTGCTCATCTGGCTGGTGAAATCCTTTTGACAGGAGCAATCCCTTGACCTGCTGTATAAAGTGTCCCAGACCACATTTCAGGAGGACAGGAACCCCTGACCCCTTGTGTGCTGTAGGTGGGAGARAGACATAAAACATAACAGATAATGGTTCACACACAGCTTGGCCTGAAAGGTCTCATTGATGTTACATTCTTCTAAATCAAACTGGCAAATGTGAAAAGAACAAGACAAACTCACTCTTCATAGAGGKTTTTTTTCCATGGTTACAGTGATCTAATCCTACATGAGCTCAGTTAACCRGGTTGCATAACGTTTGGCTCCCCCTTTTGAAGTCTGTAGCTATTATACTGTTTTCTATGTAATTTATTTCTGGTTTTTCACTTGCATTAGGTAAAGGAGAGGCTCAATTTTCATTGTTAAAAGTAATCATTTTCCACTGAAGGGTCCACTTTCTGTTTGACTCCCTTCAATCTCACAGAATTACAAACTTGTAGGATTAAAGAATTTTCAAAGTCTGATTAATATGTCTGATTACTGAAAGAATTAATTCAGAAACTAAGAAATTATAGTAGAAATATATATTATATATATATACTATAATATATATATATACACTATATATACTATATATATATATACTATATATATATATACTCTCTCTATATATATACTATAATATATATAGTAGAAAATTATAGAAAATATATATTATATTTCATATATATATGAAAACCGATAAATGTGTTTCCATCAGTACCAATGCAATGGAAAAATGAGGGAAAACAGGATGACACCTAGAGAAGCTGCTTCAAAACTCACCATATTTTCAAATTGCTGAAGACTAATGCTACCATACTTCCAGATTTTTCTGTCTAAAATTCCCAGGGGGAGAGGGTGGAGGRGGTTCTGTATTTGCTTGGAATTTCWAGAGTTATCAGRYACATTTCAAGCCAGATACTACCAAGCAGGCCATATGGAAATCCCTGACTTGTTCATAAATTATATCTGACACTATGAGAAGTATCAGTAACTATGTGAACATGGACTATATATATATATATATATATATATATATATATATATATATATATATTTACATGTACAAACATGTATATCCCATGACTTTTCTTCGCTATCTAAGAAATGCTGTGCAATGGAAGCTGCCCTAGTGAACAGGAATTACCTTATTAATGCCAAGAGAACTCACTGGGCTTTTCATTGCATGGCCYGGCTTTTAATGGGATAAACTTCTGCTTCTGGCTTTGCTGCTGCTTTACACTGATTGCTGAGACAGCCCAGCAATGCTGTCACCTGTGCATGGATCCACAGCAGTGACACCAGTGTCACATGCAGCCCCATCTGACCCAGGACCTGCAGCACATGCTGCTGTCTCCTGAATGTTGGACTCTGCAGCAGCACAGCCAGAGCTGCTGCTGTGCTCAGCTGTGCCTGAGGGCTGCAAGGCATTCACCCAGAAAGTCTAGACAAAGGTAGAAAATCCTAAAAATCTGCTCTGACAGGATTTTCATTTAGATAAAGGAGACCAGTCCAGGAGACTTTGGCTTGCAGTCACATTAGGAAAATTGTGCTTTTGCTAGTACAGCTTGTTTCATTTGAAGGGTAAAATGATTTTACTGCACCAGTACAAGGCAGTCCTGCTTGTCCAACAGAATAAATGTACTTCATTCCAGTAATGTACAGGAACTCCTACACCAGTTAAGCATTCCCAGTTTAAGTAGTCTGTGTTTTCAGTCAATCATYTACAAAATGGTAGAAAACATGTCTTAAAAAAGGATATGGTGAAAATTCAGTCATCAGTAAATGAGAAGTCCTTTCAGATCATCACAAAGAAAGTCCAATTGCATAAAGGATTATATATCAATATTATATAATCTCTTTCAAGGGTTTATGGCTTTATAAAAGCAGGGAATGAAAAATGGTTCTGGCTTGCAAATAAAAAATGACTGCTTTGAGTGTTTAAAAATGGTGCTTTACTAATTTGTTAAAARCCAAACATAAATCCATGTAATACCTATGAGACATATTTCCCAGCTCAAAAATTGGAAAGAACATTTCTAATTGTCATCATGATTTTACAGGTTTTCTTCTATCATACTGGACAGCTCTCCTTGTATTTCAGTGTCCCGTTATTGTGTCTGCATATGGCACATACTAGTTCTTTATGAACATGGAAATTCAGTAAGACAACGTACATCTCTTTAAATAAAAGAGAGAGATGAGAAATAAAGATATTATTTATTTATTTAAAGCCTAAAAAACCCCCCAGTGATTTATTTTCATGAGCACAGGCTGCCATATGACATTTGTTTTGTAGGATGACTCATATATTTGGACTTTGTACCAAGGCATGAAAGTCCTGTCTGACTTAGAATTTCCTACATACAGCMAATACTGTTGGAAGGGTTTCCAGCCTCCAAAAGCTTTTAAAAGTTTCAATTACCTGAAARATCCAAAGTGAAGAGCAAAGTGAAAGAATAGGAGAGACCACTGACCATGGTTTACAATTTTCCTGTTATTGGCAAGGCCAAATACAATCAAGAAATACCAAACTTTTTATGGAAAGGAACTCAGATTGTCCTAAAGATGTCAAGTTRTGGCCATTGCATATTGAAAGATCCAAAGTGTGACTCTTTCTTTGCTTACTGAGATGCTTGTGGACTCTTGCACTCCCTCTGCCGTGCCCCAGAGCAGCATTAGCAGCACTCAGACCTGCATMAGCCCTGAGCATTGGATTACAATCCTTTTCAAGGCCCTGCTCCTCTCTGTATTGGCAGAGACTTCCAATTTAGAAAGAGGTCTGTTGTCAGACAGTCTAATCCATTCAATAAGAACAAACTCACCTGGTTAAGCCCAGCTACATAAACAGATTAGRCAGCTGTCATGCACCAACAGGCATTGTATAATATGAAATGACATGACAYAAAAACAGCAGACGTATTGTTTGGAAATTTCTATCTCTTTTGGTTGAGATTAAATACTTATGGAACACACAAAGGCTGACTTTTATTTGACCATTGTCTCTGCTTCTCCAGGACAAACACTCATTCAGTAATTCATCACAAATGTTCCATTCACTCAAGCTTCATGCACACCTTGTGCACTGTGGGTCAGATTCTCTTCTCAGCTGCTTTCTTTGCAAACCTTTGCAAATCAATGGATGTGGAAGTGATTCACAAGCAATGAAAACAGAGACGTGCCCTTTTCTTTTTTAACTGCTAAAAGGCTTTTGGGATTATAAGCATGAATTTCAGCAGAATTTGGGCTATGATACAATGACTTTTCAAGAGGATTTAAGAAAAATGGTTCTACATCCTCTTGCCATATGCTTTCTGCTATGAACATCTGGTTCCAGTGAGATCTCACTGTGGGATGTTTTGTATCGCAAAAATGTGTTAAGTGACTTTTGCTCAGAGAAAGGCTTGGTCACAGACCCTTTATCCTCAGTGTTATGTGTACGTAAGGCTCCAGTCTGYACACTGCACGTCTGGGGATAATTAAATATCTGCAACCAACCAGGAGGCATTGATCTTAGCAGGGATAACAGCCAGGCTGCCGACAGACATACTGGAGTTTGTTGYGAGATCTGGGTGAGACAGAGCAACACAGAAAAGAACCCATGGCACAGAAAACAGCACAATATATCATGTGCTAATGGTATCATTTTTTTTGCTGACTACTTAGCCAGTCATTCTTTCCTCTGAAACCATAGCCTTTGGCAATTAAAGACAAGGCAAAAATACAATTTTTCCTTAAGCAGTCACTGAAATTTAAACCTGTTCATTGACAAAATTTACTCATGACTCCTGGTAATTTCTGATTTAATGGACTGAAACTTGGTGGTTTATATGYCCTCTTTCAAAAATAATATATATTTTGGATGTATACACATAATGAATATACATTATTGTAGCTCCAGTTTTAAGGTCTTGATTTCCCTGAGTGGCTAATGATTCTGCCTTTCAGAAATTAGATGTCCACTATTTTTGGAACCTTAAAGCCTTCTGACAAAAATCAAGTTGAATGCTCAGAATCTGAGATCCTCACAGTATAGACTCTATTTCATGAGTTTTTGCCTCTCATCATCTGGCAATTAACTTCTTGCACTGTTTATATATGACTGTCTCAGGCTTGCCAGTCACCCTAAGCAGCTTTTACCCAAGTGATAGAGAAGGTGACTTGTGTCTGAGCCTTACAGTTCATTGCCCCATAAAATCCCTTTATCCAAAACCTATATAATGGGCAAGTTGATCAGTTTTTAAATCAAATAAGAGCACCCTGTTGCCATTTTTTCTCTTTGAAACAGCTGAATGGGTGGTGTACCTGATGTAATGAATACGGAAAGCAGATGGGAAGAATGAGGAAACAACARAATTAGTCTGGTAGAAGTTTCCTGGAAAGGCAAATGCTCTCCATGGGGTAGAGGGCTATAAAATAGCCTGAGCAGGAAGGTCTGCAGTGGAAAGGGCTGAAACAAGTAGCAAATATGTTTGTCCAAGCTGAGTATTAACATGCTCAGACAGCAGAGTGGCCAAAAGGGGGAATTTYCTGGGATTCAGAGCTGGAAAAAACCTGAGATGTGGAGGTACAGCAGAGAGAGCAGATAAAGAGAAGCAGTCAGACAAAGCTTGGACTACTCATGTTGGGAAGCCCTGGGAAGGTGTTCAGGTTGTCAGGCATGCAGCAGGCACAAGCAATGAGGAAACACTTCAGGACTGGACACTGCTCTGTGCCTAGAGCACAACCAGTCTGGTTTTGAAAAGAGTCATAGGAATTAACCCCATCAATCTTTTATCAGAGATGAAAGACTTCAAGATTTTGGAACCAAGTGGGCCAAGTCTATCCATCCCTCCATACAACCAGAGGCATTCAGGGTGAAAAGAGCTTCTGGTAGCACATCTTTTGTGAAAGTCAGACAACTCTAAGACATTTCCTCCATGATGCCCCTTAACTGGATTTCTGCAACTTTCCAAACACACTGCCAAGACCAACACTCCTTCAGAATATTTGGCACAGTAAGGATGGCGGCCTCTGAGGTGAAGAAGTTAGATTTTTTGTATGGCAGTTAACTCTGAAACCCAATAATGCTAGATTAAATTTAGGCACAATTTTTGAAGTCTGACTTCTTCCCAATCAAAACATTAAAGAATTAGGAAAATCTGCAAATTGCAAGACCACCAGCTCACTGTGGTTTTGTAAAATAGGTGGAAGGGACCTACTGAAATAAGCTTGGAGGACTGAGATTTTCTCTCTTACTGTTACAAACTGGATTAGCTGAAAGCACAACGTGGCACTAGGAGAGATAGTCAGGTTCCTAAGCATAGGGGACCAGTGTAATTTCAGATAATTTCTGGTGAGCTGACAGGTTTATATGGGAAACACGTGACCTTCTACARTGGAGCAGGAGACCAAAGGGCATCTGAAGAGTGCTGGACTGTTCAGGTACTCAAATCAGCCCCTGGGTGTGTTCCAGTGGAACCATCATGGCAGTTTGCCCTTCATACTTTTAGAAATCCATCCCTCAGCATCTTCTGTGCATCCCCAAAGGTGATTAACAGGCCTGAGGAGAAGTGGCACAAGGKCCCAGCAGCATAGTTGTGTCAATAAATTCCAGCATGCACATTTTATACCCCGAATCACGGTGGGAGCATGCGCTAAGCCAAACTCTGCTGTTCCCCACCAGGGCTGGGAGCTGAACCAAACCCTTTTCCTTGTGAGGAAGTACTGACCCACTGTCCCCCCACATTTGTCCCTCACGTCTGTTGCATCTGGTCCCTTTCCCCCCAGATGTTTCAGTTGTGTCGTGTCTTTGCTTGTTTAGCCACTCTACCAAAGGCATAACATGCTCCAGCTTTACATATCCACATACATACAGTGAGATGTCACACATTCTGTTTAATGCCAGGAGTGCTCTAAGCTAATTTCCTGCCTTGGAACAGATTAGGATCGGGGGCAGGTGGCTCCAGTTTGCTCCACAGTGCTCGTGGTGCTGTGAGATGTCCTCTCCTGTCCCACCCACATGGACAGGAGGTGTGGCTGAGCCCAGGGCCAGCTCTGGCACTGGMCAGATGCCTTCCCTATGCTGGGAGCCAGCAGCTCTTTGGTGTTCCTGGTGCTAAGGCTCAGTACAGCATGAAAGCACTCTTGTCAGTCAGGGAGAGAAGCGTTATTACTCAGATCAAAGTTAGGMTTTTTCTCCTGTTTTGAGTCACGGCTAGAATTATTGCACTGTATCTTCTCTGTCATATTAAAGTTTTGAGTGACTTTAACTCAAAATAAAATACTTCAACTAGTGCAATTAACGCTTTTAACACATTTGAGCATTTAAAATTATTATCCTTAACTGTGGCATAGGAGTGCGGAGGAAAAAAAAAACAAAAAACTAGAGAGCTTGAGATTCCAACTTTATTCCTAGCATTAAACCATGTATAAATTGTAAGGATTCTGGACAAGGGGATTATAATGTGATCTCAAATTATTAAAAGGCTTTAACACACTAAGAGAGTTCRCAGCCTTTGGCACTGCTAGCATAGAATATTTCAGTAATGCTTAAACAACTTTTCTGCAGATTCTCATTTTTTTTATTTTCTTTGATCATATTTCTGTCTTCATAGCAGTRAAGGGAAAAGCTACAAGCATAACACCAGAATGTCTGGGCAGGCCAGGCACTAAAACAAAGAACCCTGGCTTCAAATCATGTCATTTAATTGTCTTCCAGTTGCCTCTCAGCTATCAAAATGCTCAGCTATTGAAAGCTAAGACATGTTGTCCTGATGCTTAAGAACAGGGTAAAGTACTGATCTGCCTTTCCACAGCATCTACCACCAGGAAAGGTCAAGAACCTCCCCAGCTAAAGAAATCAAAATAATGTCAAACACTTAATGGCCAAAATAGATGATAAATAAGAAAACCCATCACACTGATACAGCATGGTATTGCCTGTGCAGACAAGCAGAAAGGAAGCAGAAAGCAGGAGCGTTTATCCTCTGAATTTGCCCTGGAAAGGGTGACTATTACTGGATATAGAGGACAGGCCACTGCCTGGGGAGGGGGATCAGCAGCAACTTAAGCCACGGTGAGGCTGAGCCTTAGGGAGGCCAGSACAGCTCTGCTGGCAGGATAGRAAACAACAGGAAACAGCAACAGGAAAGTGGCTAAAAACCCCAAGGCAAGAGCAGCAGTAAGCAGGCAGCCTGAGTAAACTCCTGTATCTGAGGGCAGGGCAAGCAAGTCAGATGGAAATTTCCATCCCAGGCAGTCCATGGGGGAACTAGGGCAAAAGGACCCTGCAGGGCTCAAACACAACCTCTGCTTTGTTCATGTCATCAAAAGAGTACAGGAACAGACTCTGAAACACTGGGAAATTCACAGTCAGGGCAAGATGTAGTGGAACAAACAAGGGCAAGAGGACCGCTGCAAACAGAAAGCCCCAGTGAAACCATTGTACCATTCACTGCATAAGGACCTAAGCCATGGAGCATGGGATAATTTTGAACAATTGAGAGCTCTTTTGTACATCAAATGCAAGATCTGGGCATATAGTTGTCTYTGCTGTCTTTATCTCACCAAACATCTTGCACAATGACCACAACAAACACCTGYAGTAGTTTTCTACCTCTTTTCTGCAAGACATTCAAGCACAGGAGGATACCAGCAGCAGAACCTTCCTTCTGTCCTTCATAAAAGAGCTGCTGGGCCATCATAAAACAGTGCATCTTATCTTTCTATAGCTATCATTCATTAGCATGGCACCTTGCCTTCCTCTGATTCACGGGCACATCTTTCAAAATGAGGCCAATGACAGCACGGACMATAACACAGGTGAGCACACAGGTGKTTCATTGYACAGTRTGCTGAACGAGGAGTACACCTTTGTGGCACACATCTTCTCTGTGGTTCCAAAGCTTAAAGMAAATATGAATAAATTTAACTCCGCTTCACTTCCTAGGGAGGCAGATTTCTCTCTGTTTTGTAGAGAGGTAAAGCTAGGCACAAAGGGCAAGATTTTCAAAGATATTCAAGTGCCTGAAGATGGAGAAATGCCTTTTGGGATTTGCAAAAGTGCTTATGCAGAGTAGGTACCTGCCTCCCACTGAGATCAGTGTTTTGTGTCTGTTCAACAGATGCAAATCTGACAGCTGGCTCTGTTAGAACAATATTTGCTGAGGGTAAACCAACTGTGCAYAGCAGAGAACAGAGACAGGACCCACACTCCGCGCTCCTCCTGACACAGAATTGGCAGGACCCTCACACAACACACAGATCTTGCCCTTCTGTCCACAAGGGGCTTCTGTCCACCATCCTTCATGCTGTGCCACGCTTGGCTGCTCTCATGCCATAACCTCATCATCTCCAGAAGCTCCTACAAATCACTCAGGGGAACTTTCTGCTATTYTTCCTAAAGCAACTGCCCCTAGCAATCTTGTCAACCTTTTCCTGCAGCAGGCACTCAACATTCAGTCTCAGATTTGCCTTCTGTTTGAAATAGTTACATCATCTTGTATTGTTGGAAGATCTAAATAATTTTTAATGTATCCATTTTAGGTATCCAACCCCTGGTGCCCTAAAGAAAGAATATCCAGAGTTCTGGGTCTGTGGAGAGTTGCATTCAATTCCATTCACCTGATGATGATTTTCCATATGAATTTAGCAACTGAACTAGGAAGAATGAATCCACAAAAAGCTAACGTAAAGGTTTAAACACCAGCAAAATTCCAGTTGTTTAATCTGTGTGYGGACGTGCCATGAACCCCTTCACCCCTACTGCCACCGCCTACTGCAATGTGACACCTGTGTGACAGCCAAGTCTGTCACTGGGACTGGAAGGCTCCAAGCCCACAGGTGTGTCCTTGGCACAGCAAGTGCACGTCTGCAAAATCATCCGGAGTTTGGGAACAGCAGCCCTTGTTCAAAACAATGTCCAAGCAGCTCCTGCAGCTCTACTGCYACCACCCCCTCTCAGAGATGGGTAAGATTCAGATCCCTTCACTCAGAAGGATTCAAAGAAACATGTCCCATCTGCAGCTAAAGGACAATCAGGAAGAGTGTGCAAGAACGAGTGTCACGCTGGTACTAAGCAGACAGTAAGGGGCACACCCAAATTCCTGTCCCTGACCTGCAGCCTATGGAYTTTGACCACTGGTGATTTGATGCAGTGTTCAGCTTTGTGATAGTAATTTGCATGTCATGAGTAATTTGAGATAAATGTGTATCTCAGCAGGTGCTCTGGGCCAAATGAGCATTTTCACATGGAAAGACTAAAAATGTTTAGGCAGCTTTGGTGCCTTTTTTGAGTGCTTGTGACCAGGAGTTTGTTGGCTTGAGGGCTCGTGTTACTGACACAGCTAAGCCTGCTCCAACCCTCTCAGGCTGGAGCGCCAGCACTGTAATCCTGAGCAGGGTGCTCATTGGTGAAATGCACACTCTGAGAGCAAGGAGCGAAAACAACAACTGAAAAACAGCCTCCAGCAAAATTCRTTACCTGTGGATTCAGTGGTAATGTTCCAGGGTTGTACATGCTGCTCGGTATTTTATCTGCAGTCAAACCAGATACGTGAGCTCCCAAGAAAACATCTCTCTTTGCCACRAAAAGACTGATACTTCATATTTAGACAGAAGGAAAGGCAAATAAATGTAGGAAGACATTCTATTCCTCAGTTAGAACTTTTGTGGTAATTGAAACAGCCCCCCAAGAGCACTGGGAAGGGAGGAAGGGATGCTCCTCAGCACATGCACGTGGTCTGGCTCAGTGTTGGGTTCAAAGGCGAGCACATTGCTGGTGCACAGCATGGCACGCATGGGAACGGGCTGCTCGCTGGCAAGCCTTCCTCCTTTGTTCAGCCACTCTGCAGCTCAAAGGAAGCTTGCAGGACTGAGAATGCAATATTGAAAAAYAAGCGAAGAACTTTAATTACATACTCATCACTGTGCTTTATAAATGTCAAAGAGACACTGTCAAATTCAAAACACATTTGAAAACACAATTTTGCTATTGATATTCTTTGTTTTAAAAGCCAGGGAAAATTTAAGACATATTTACTTTTCTCTGTCAATGGTGTTTATTCATTGTTAAGCATTTATACACTTAATTCATTGTGAAAAGCAACACAAGTTTGTTCTCCACTCCTCCTCTCTTTCTACCATTTTCTGTTTACTGGAAGCAAACAGCAAATAGCTTTTTAATTTCTCAATCCTTTATGGTTACAACCTTTAAAACTTCTTCATGGATAAGCTTGTTTATTTATGTTGACCTCTCTGTCTATACATATATGCAATAGAGGGAAATACAGAAAACGTATTTTGAATTTGCATGACTTAATGCAAAACATTTTCCATGTTCTAGATGGCTCTCATCATCAGCAAAGGGACACAGCAAGGCAGGAAGGGAAAAACAGATGCCTAAATTCAGTGTCTTACCTGAGCAGGATACRTAGTTAAGGTAAAGTAGGTAACAAAATCTTTCTAGAGATATTAAAGMCTTCACAACAAAAGAAACTCAGAGAAAAACACGTCTCAACTTAAWTTCAAGTGCTAGCACCTGATTTTATCCATGATGCAGCCCATGTGCCGATTAAACTTCAGAAAAGCTGTGATAAATTTTTCCTTATGCATGTTGCTTACAGATGGTTATAGCAAAAAATCTATTCCCAGTCCAGTTCCAGTCAAAACAGAACATTCTTTTAATTTGATGACACTAACAGGCATTAAGTGATATAAATTGATCAATTTCATCTTCCAAAGACAGAACCATCATGAGCTTGGCATTTTTATATAGGGACAGTTTAAAATCAGGCCCTGGATTAATCACTCAGGACTGGTTTTCTGATGATCTCTCCTAGCTCCCTCCTCTCTGCCACCAACTCAGTGAAACAGTTTCTCAGCAGGGCAGGCTGTTCCTGGCTCCCAGCCATGAGGAACATGTACATCAGGATGTTTCTTAACTCTTTTTATTAAAGATCCCACAAGCTTGCCCCAGGCAGGMGACTATATAATAATTTTGCTGATGAACAGTACACAGGGCAGCGCTCCCTGCTATCCTCCCTTGTGGGTTACAAATCTGTCCCAGCATCATCACAGTCTTCAGGTGGACATCATCAGTTGTAGCCATCTTATCAGCTTGGCACAGCCTCTCCCAGTGGCTCAATAAATATTCTGGCATCCCCACATCACTATCAAGAGATTCAAATCATGTCCCATACTTACTGCTGCTATTACTACAGAGTTACTGCTGATGACTCTTTCACTTATCTCTGTAAGCAGAGACGTTGAACAGCTCTTTTTATGTCTCCACTCCTGGTCACCAAGAGCAAGATTCATACAGAACTGTCCTCCACCTGGATGGGAAAGCATACTGCCCATGTGAAATTTCAAAAAAAAGAATTAGTCTGAGTAAGAAGTGCTTTCCCACAATCCCACTCCTAGCATGCTAATGTAAATGTGTGCTGCACCTGATTTTTGAATTTCTGACATAGGAACACTGTGTGTCCAAGTCTCTCACAAGGCCACCTTGTGCTTGCCATGGGCCTCAAAGCATATGTGGGTGAAATAATTTATATTGTTACTTTTACGCTCCCTGCATGCCAAGCTAACTAAATATGTACGATACATATTTTGGTTTCAGTCAGAGCAATATGACAGCTGTCTTAGTGATTTGCAACCTTTTTCTCATGCAAAGCCTCCATCTYTAATCCCCCTCCCATCCATCTGGGCTCTAAGATGTTCTCCAAGTAAGAGTCTGTTTGAGATTCCATGCTCTAACTTTAAATCTGGGGGAAGAACGAGGTAACAAATGAAGTGGGCTTTACTGCCATTTGACAGTATCCAAGTACTAATGTTCCAGGGTTGAAATCCCTGAAGAYTAAATCCACCCCAGTGCAAGAAGCACTGTCTAGATTGCCCCCAGCTTTTCTGAGATAACCAGGGCAGYTGAGATGAAGATGTGTGGGTCACTATTTTTTCTTTCCTGCTTTAGAATGGCACTACATTCAGCCTAGGAGGACTGGGAGGTGCACCACATAGTAAAGAAGGCAAAGACAAAATGGTTTTTGTAGTCTACCCTGACACAGAAACAATGAGAAGATGGTTTGCAGAGACAAGAGAAGAGTGAAGCAGAGTTGTGGTGTGAGAGAGAAAAAGTGAGATGAACCAAGATAGAAATTTAAAGGAAAAATTGAKTCAGGGAAAAGAAAAAAGAAATTGGATAWGATGGGAATGAGTCAAGAAAAGGAAATGTAAGACTGAAGCAAAAGAAAAAGACAAAACATTGATGCAAAAGTAAGTTTTAAATTGAAGACCTTTTCAAGTTTATGTTAGACTAGCACAATAAACCATGGACYTCAGCACATGACATCATGTGGACACATACCATGGGAACATGACTGACAGGTTAATCAACTGACATCACGAGGAGCAGACACATAGAAGAAAATTATATTTAACCCGACAGAATAATTACTTTCATAATCACTCATACSGGTCCCCTCAGGCAGAAACCTGACTCTCAGACCAAAAGATAGGGAGAACTGTCACCACAGACAGAAGTATTTTTCTCCCTCGTTACATTCCGAGGCATTTCTTCCATTCTTCAACTGGGAAAMCCATGAGAACGGAATGTATTCTATGATCAACATGTAGCCAGGATGAGTATTTCCAGCACCAGAGAATCATAATAACATCTGCAATCAAGATGTCTTGGGAGGAGGTTATTTTTTTTAAATCKGCTCCCTCTGCAATCCTTGTGGTTGATATAGAAAGCCCTTTATTTTATGCTGGATTTTCACTTGTAGACTGAAAACAGACACTGATATAACCAACCCTTCCTTTTCTTCCAAGTATTCCTGTTGTGATGGGACACTGAGAGAGGAAAAAATTGCAACTACTGTATGGGAAGGCCCCCTAAGTTATGACAACTTTGTGCTCTTCAGATGGAGACCCAATCTGAACACTGGTAGCCATAATTCGACGACTTGAGGTGATAACAATAGAGATGCCAAGTTCAATTTGAGTTCTGGTAGCATCTTGCACTTTCACCAGAGTTTAAGACATGGCTTTRATTATAACTACATTAGCTAGCTAGGGAAGTGATGCATTATTATAAAGCTCATCAAAGGAAAAAATACTATTGTTTCTGTGCACAAATAAGCTATTCGCAATTTTTTCCAAGTTCAATTTGTGAGGAAAAATGTGAGTTTGCCTTCAGACAGAGAGGTTAAATCAGCTTGTGTAAAAGMCTCAGCCTTGGTGATGACTTTGGTTTGTGTGCTCAGGCAGGTGACCTCCTTCAGTGTGAATGTCCCACATACATTTGATGCTTTTTTTYCCACCACGACAGTTTCATGCATGTTCTCCCATGTTTTCATGCCAGAGGGGCTAGATTAGAATGCATTTTAGAGCCAGCCTCAGCTTGGTTCCTCTCCCTCACCACTTCCTGAGCCTCATGCAGATGGGGATGCCTCATTCCCTTGCCAACTCCTCCCACACAGCCTGGCCCTCCCAGCTCTGTCTGAGCTGCCCAAYGGGATCTTCAGCTGATTCTCCCCACCCTGAACTGGTGCCACGGTGGCTTGACTTGAGATGCAGACAGACAAGGAAGCCTTACCCAAGTAAGAAACACCACCACCACCAGAGCAAGTCAGCCAGGCTCTAGGATAAGCAAAACTTGGTTTCTTTTCTTCACCCTCTGCTCTCTCCAGAAATTTCTTCTGAATAATGAAATAGAGAAAAACACCCTTTCACATGAGACTGCTTGTCCTAACAGACTCTACTGAACTGCAGAATAGTAGGATCTTCTTTGATGCCCCTTCCCACCACCTGCATCTAAGTTTGGCCTTTATAATCACACAGATCAGCCTTTCAGAACTGGGGGAGAGGGGCTCAGAGACAAATTACAAACCCCAGCAGGACATTTTCTCCTCATCATTTTTCTCCACCTCAGGGCGATCAGCTAAGCCTTCGGAAAGATGCATCACCAGTCAACATGTCATGGCAAAATCTGACAGTACAGAGTGTTTGGCTGTTTATTCAGAGAATATATTTGAATAATGAGTACATTCAAGAAACCATGCTGCTGCTGTGCTCATGGAAAAARAGAGCAAAAGGCTAACTTTGCCAAATAAATTATGTGTTGCAATTTTTTCTTCCTCAGRGTTCTGTGTGTTCCAAGAGTAAAGAGCTAGCAAAAAAGCTCTTTACTCAGACAAGTGATAACTTGGTAAACAGGATTTACAGCTCAGAATTCGAATGTGAGGACAAGCAGAAGTATCTTGTATGCAAAATGTACAAATATAGGCAGCAGAATCTCTTCCAGGAAAAAGAAAAAAAAAGGTATGGATGACATACAGGACACTCAACACACAACTTTGCTTTCATCAAAGAAGCTATTCCCAAAAATTATGAGCCCTAAGTTAGAATTGTATGAATATTTACTGGGAYAGAGAGCATTTTCTCCACTTCTGCTGGCTTCAGTTTCAGTCTCCCTACAAGATCCAGGTGCAACATTGCTGAAATTCTCTGGCATTTGCTTGAAGGCCCAAAAGGTGCACTCTCTTTCCTTTTCCATGAAAACATCCACAATGAGCTTTTTGTGGGGACTTACACGCTTTTCCTGTTCACAGCCTGGTTGCTATGTGAATTTCTTGGTTTTGACACCTCAGATTTCCTACACAGTTGGTAAGTGGAATTTACCCACTTGTGATCCAAGAGGTATCCCCTACGAGAGCTCCTAGAGACAGTCAAAGTCTTCTGAAAGCAGCAATTTACTGTTTTCCAAGCAAACTGCTTCTCAGACAGTTTTTCAATAAACATCTCGTTTCTTATGGACTTTCAGCCTCTTTTTTTACCTTTTATTCATGTGTAAATTCCTCTCTCTGCATTGCTTCTAGATGACTGTCTTYCTTCTGGCTTCTATGTAGGCAGTCAAGTGTACTCTCAGCATCTTCCCCTGTTTCTTTACCTCACTTTCTCCTTTCCTTTCCTACCATTTCTCCCCCAGACCAAATGCAGAGGGAGAAGGTCACTGACAAATATCTCCATTTCATTCCTTGCCTTRCACAGCTCTTTTTGCCTTGGGCCATGCCTCGAGCTGCTGGCAGACACYGCACAGCAGAGCATGCATGAGTAGCCAGGGTAGTTCCCACAGCTGTTGTGATGCCTCCAGCTCCAGTTTGATGGAATGGATAGAGATCTATGTTGTTCACATAGTCCTGGCAAGTGCAGCTTCCAATCCCTCTTCAGAGACATATTATCACACTCTCTTTCCCTTCTGGACCCTGCACAATTTTAACGACCCTGACCAAATCTGTAAGSCCAAACACTGTATACAAAACCCCACTGTTCACCTTCCCCTCCTACTTCACAGATAAATATGGTAAAATCAGGTGCTTAAGATTCGCCTCCCATGGGAGCTATCAGCCACTGCACTTTCAAAGGTGACCCTTGTTTCAGACGCAGCTCTGTTTAGGAGACTACTTCAAGATATGGAGTTATTTTTTTATGCCACTCTTGCAGATGGTGGTCTGTGGATGCTGATGTCAAGGCATTTTTCCCGAATAAAAGCTTACAGAAATWAGATTGTTTCCTTATGCCAAAGGACATTTAGCATCGTCTAGCCCATTTCATTGTACTTCACTATTCATCTGCAACTGTGGTTCTCATTTATATAATCTTCCTGTGTGGCCTCTCCTCTGCTTCCTTACATGGCTGCTATCACATGCCTGCCAAGCTGGGCTCTACTGGATGGCTGGRGCTAATGGACTTGAACACTTCCTGTCATCCAGGGGTACATTGGCTCTGAAAATGAGAATATGGATTGCTTAGGAAAAAAAATTATCTGATTGATTATTTTTAGTTTACTCTTCTGCTGCACTGGGTGAAGCAGCTCACAAAAGGCTTGATTACTGCTGAGCAAGAACAATGAAGAAGTATTATTTGTGTGCAGACTTCCCCACAGACTCTATCTTTGACGCCAGCTTAAAATGTTCCCAGCCAGTGATGCATGGAAAATGTTCAGGATGCAGTAGACAGTTCTAAAAACACCAGAACCAATCACCTGGGAAACAAGAAAAACAGAAAGTCAAGTCAAAAAGTATTTCAGCTATTGAACAAACACCACCCACCTCTAGGCGAGTGGCTAGCAGCCTGAAGCAATATGTGTAAATCCTTTTTAGGAGGTCCAATTTTTTTTTTTAATGTAAGGGAGAGAATCATTTCCTCTCCTATTCTGTGTGTGATTTTTAAAATCTGCTGTGCAATGGTAAAACTTACCAGCCTCCCTCCTATGCTATTGAATAAAATTTTTAAGTTGATGTCGAAATGTGTTTGAGAATCAAGGAGGATAGAAATAAGAATTAATCTAAATTGATAGAAAAACTCAAACTTTAGGCTTAAAATTGAGAAGAAATGAAAGTAATGCCTCTCAAACTTTGTCCTTCATTCTAGGGAATGTGGACCCCTGTTAAATAATCAGTAACAGGTATTGCAGTTCTGGAATTCAAACCTAAAACTGAGGAGAAYATGAAAAGGCAAGGTCTGAGCAATTTCAAATGTTACCTACAGAGCCAGTTRCATCTTCATTTCTTAGACTGAAGAGAAACGGTTTCTCTTCAGGTAATAGTATTCRTTTGCATTCTTTTAAAATACAAGTTCAAATTCCATACAGAACAGGTCCAGAGAGACGGATCCTTAGTGTGAATGCTTCAGTTTGCCTGATGCAAATCTTCATGGAACACTAAAATATCTGGGTGACATTCAATACAAGTAACAGCTGAAAAGATGAAACTGGTGTCAGGCTACTGCATGGATGCTGAAAAACATGGCTATCAGGGCACTGTGCTTACGTACAGAATCTTGATATTGACTGGAAAAAGGTGTCTGGGTCCCTTAGAGCACCTTATGGGAAAGAAAAGCAAACTCCTGGCTGTGGGAAGGAAAAGGGTGTTTTGCATCTCAGGCCTCGGGATGGAAAATATATTTGGGTTTAGTTTATGTTTTTCTGTTATCATAGACAGAAAATCTCATAGTTTCAAGACTATGATTTGTATGCATCTACATGACCATGTATGGCCAAAGTTTTAAATCATTAGCTCCATTCCTGGGCGTCTCTGATTCTGGTATTTTGGGGGCAGTGGAGAGGTTATATGTGCTGAGCCCATCTGATAATTAGTCTCCCAAGAAAGTAATTCATTTTGAATTTCCCAGAATGGAGGCACCTAAAAATCATGGTACTTATAGAAAATGTCTTTTTAAGTCTGTGTATTGTATAACAATTGTGTTTTGGTTTATTTCAAAACGTATATACAAACCACGATAGAGAATTACCCTTTCATTAACACCGGTAAAAATAATGACAGTAAACCTTGGGTGCTGTTTTTGAAAGGGAATTGCTCAAGGTTAACAGAGGTAACCTTTGAACTGGTGTATGTTTTCAAACCAGAAAGACTAAAAGGTGAAAGTTGAAAAGTATATATTTTAAATAGCACCAGATGGCTGCGGTGCAAACACAAGGCTGGATTCAAACTGCTGTGCACCCACCAGGACCCCATGGGTGAATTACAGCCTCTGTGCACGCTCAGGGTCTCCTTTATCTCACATGTACCTGGGCCTGCTCAGTATTCAGCCAGGGACAACTTTTCTTTGTTAATGATTCTTCCATGAATAGGGCCAATTCTTCAGCCATGAGAGCCATTCCCAGGGCCTGTGATGAGAACTGAGAGCATATCTGAGGACAGAGATTARTCCACAGCCCAAGGGTTTTCAACTTTTTTTGATTTGTGGACCACTTACTAATTCTCYCAGAGAAGTGGAAACCCCGGTGAAAATTAACACATGTGGATTGCTATAGAGTATTTATGAGCTTGGTTTCCACAGTCACCTTTTRCAAACAATTTCAAAGCTCTCTGCAGACCCCAGACTGAGACCATCACTGGAAAAACCCTCTTTCACATTCCATCTGGTCCTCCCTTTGCAAAACCTAGTAGTTTACCTTAAAAAAAAAATCCTTTCCTAATTTCACTACTACCAAAATGAATGCAGCTGTACAGATTTGACTTTACCTTGCATGCTGATTTGAAGGTTAACCTAATTTCTTTTGCTCTTTAGTTCTCACATTCATATGTCAGCAGATATTTTGGTTTGCTTCCTTCCACTCTGCTCGGTCATTTTTCTCTAAGACAGCTGTGCAAAACCAGCTGTAGATTATTCAGTAATCGCTTTTTTTTCTGGATGTATGGTGTGGCATTATCTTACCAGCTTGTTATCTAATCTGAAAAGATCTTTTTCCATATGGGAAGCATTCCATACATTGATCAATTTGATTTATTGCCTATTAAATTGATAGTTAATTTGRAATAATAATCTCAATGAAAAATCCAGATTTTTTGCTGTGTGGCCTCAATTCTTTCCAGATCAGTCTTAATTCTCTGATTTCTTCTAGTTTTTTCCTTATATATGCTAAAGATGTCTCCTCCATCTGTTGCAGACACCCCTTAAAATATGAAGTCAGAACTGAGAGTCAAGAGCAACATTCTTACAAGCTCTGCTAGCTATAATACTTTTAAATAACCTTTTTTTTAAGTCTCCCTGCTTATTTCATTTTTGTGATTCTTTGTTTGCAAGACATCGAAAAGAGTCAATTTATATTACCATGTTTGTATCTCAGGCAACAACAAAATCTTTGAGCAGTACAGGAATATAAATATTAAAGAAGGAGAAGAATTATTCCTAGGATKAGGGTATTTTTTTCAAAACCTGTCTGTGCTCTCCATCACTTCTCTGATATGATACAGTTCACTAGCAGGTGAAGCAGCACAATTTTCATTTTATAAAAATTAAATTTGTTGAGAGGGAAGCTGTGGCCTTATTTAGAAAACAGCATAGATAGAAAGAGTTATTCCCTGCAAAAGAATGAAATATGTGGGTTTAGAAATGGAACTTTCATACCTCAAAAAACTCACATTATTTGTGAAATTAAAGGTCTTCTAATTGTTTTGYATATCTCTTCAACTTCTAGCACTTTTTGTAGTACATGCATCAGGCTTGCATGCTTTATAACCATATCAAACTGTTCCCTGTATTTTACCAGCCTGTGTGTTAATTTCACCCGTACTGGTCTCACAGAATTAAAATACAGTAAGTTTTATTTGTGGCTAGAATTTTTGGCAGCACAAAGTAGTATTTGCTTTTGTATTTGCATAGAAGTATGGTTATTGTCACATGTCTAAACAATCTGATTTTAACTCAACTCTTCACCTTTCCCGATAATATAGGTTTTTTGGTAAGTCCACCTATGTTGCTTTCAGATGTCCCATGAGAAGAATCTTAATGCTATAGTGAAGTCCATTAATTGATCCATAAGCGAGTGGTTTCTGAGCAATTCAGGGTTTTTCTCTGTTCTATTCACTGTGGTTGCAACATGTTCTACATGCCARTGTAATGGAAAATGTTTTCTGCATGCCTKTCAGACAAATTACAYTTACTGATGGTAGAAGATACATTTACTCACAGAAATCCTACAACTAGCTTTTACTATTCCTCTAAGAGAAGTTCTTTCACATACACAGAAAAGAAAACCCCACAAAAACAGACACTCAAAACAAACAAAAACAACACAAGAACAACAACAAAACCAATTCCAAGCAGCCAAACCATTAAAATCACAATTATCAATAAATCCATATCTTCATTATGAYTTAACTTATATCAGTGTTTGTACTGGGGGTAAGCCTGAAGCAACTCCCCCAAAATGAATGGAGTTGCATGCCCAAAATAAAACCACAGTGAGATCTTAATCTAGCCCTGTATCTCCTAATGCAGGGGTAAAGATATGTATGGTGCATATTTTCATATGATTTTAGGTACTGGAACATTTTGAGGTAGATAATRATTCATTTATTGTGTTTTTCACCTGTTTCATATATAATTTATTARCTTATTCTGTCTTTTGGAGGAGGAAAAGACTTGTGCCTTAAGACTAAAATAACTTGTGTAGAATAATAATCAGAGAGTTTAGCTAAAGTTAGCATGCATCCCTCATATCACAAATGTGGTTTCAAGGTTATCCAGCAACTGAAGACAGCTAGATTTCATTATCTGACCTTCTAAAGGAATCAGCTATGCTAAAAAGAATAGCAACATTTTTTTTAAATCTATTGTCAACCTCTTTTTTCACATAACTATATTGCTAAAACATCTAAGACTGTYTTCAAACTGAACACGCCTTAAAATTTGTACAACTTAATTTTTTTTTCCTGACTTTATGCATGCAAATGAAGACAGACTTRTTAGCAAGCTGTCATTTACTGGCAGGTAAATCCTAGATACCTGCTACATGAACCCTCTGACATCAGACTGTTGTAGGCAAACTGCTCCCCAAGGCTATATAAATGTGTTTGCTTTCTTTCCTTGAGAGAAAGCCATTTGATACATTTTATACAGTTGAAGAGATTTTATACAGCATCTTGTGACACTTCATTTAAATGCATTAATCATTTTAATACTTCATGGCTGAATCTACATAGCTTWCTATTAGTGCAAGATAATGTGCTTTCCAAGGCTTCTACAGCTTCAGGTTTACAACAGGACTGTACTGGAAGTCATCCTTACAAAACTGTGTGCAGAATATTCAGATAACTAGGTTAAGATGATGGTTGATCATTACACTTTAAAATCCCTGCCCAGAGCTTCTTTGATTTTTTTCCTGATTCCTACAAATCTGTACTGTAGCAAATTTCCAGTATCCCCATGTCAAAAAYACTAAAAAGAAAAGTTACGTAAACACAATGACAGAATCACAAAATTATTGAGTCTGGAAGGGATCTCTGCAGATCACCTTGTTGAGCCCCTCTGCTCAGAGCAGGGTCAGCTAGGGCAAGCTGATAAGGATTATGTCCAGTTGGAGATGCCCAGGGATTGAAACATCCCAACCCCTCACAGAAACCTGTTCCAGTGTTTGATCACCCTCACAGTAAAAAAGAAGTGTTTCAAGTGGACATGACATTCATGTCCTTTGCCTCAGCTCCAGATGAGCGTTGTCTTTCCTAGCCCTGTACCAACATACTCAGACAGCGTCTCTATGTTCCTCCTTGGAAATCCAGCTCTGCTTCCATTGCTTGTAAAATTTCTTTTTACATTTGAGTTTCATYRGGAGCTCCTTGTTCATCCATGCAGGGCTCCTTGATTTCCACTCACGGGGTTGGACCATTCTTAAGATTGGCAGATCCTTGAAAAGCAACATTCTTCCAAAATCTTGAAACACTGGGATTAATCTCTCCTTCAAGCTGCCGTTTGTTTTCTCTCTGCGGTGTTACTCAGCCATGGTAGGTGCAGTAGGTCCTGTCCAGCCTCTGCTGAGGGTGTATTTCAGATCACATTCTGAGGCTGCAGTCAGAGTGCAAATAACCGTGCCAGCAGCTGAGCAGCTCTTTGTCTCTTTAATGCCATCTTGCAAAGCAGATTTATAACATTAATAGAAGATGTGAGGGAAGGAGAGAAAGGCAGACATCCAAAACTCCAGCACCTCTCGAGGGTGWATTCTTTGTCCAGAATGGATCCCTTCCCACTTCTCCTGCCTTCCTTTGCTTTATCCTTATCTCTGGCCCTTGAGAGCATAGGTTTAAGATTTACATGAAGCATGACTCCCTCTTCCCTGATAGCTAGAACCAGATTTCTTCTTCCCACAGCCTCTTGGAAACCTATCTGAGTTTACGTTCCAAAAGTATTCCTTAACTAGCACATTCCTTCAGCTCCACTGGTTGTCTTGCTCTTTGCTACAATAGTTTTTAAATCATGCAACATCAGAACTGTTAAKTTTCCATACTTCTCATTAGCTTTCATGATATCTAGGCCACTGTGTGTTTTTGGTATGTGACATATTCATAAGGAAGAGGACTAACATGGCATTTAAGTGCTTCTTCTGTACAACTATCTTGAAACTGTAATGCACAGTGACCTATTGCTTGGGTGTAGGCAAACCATGACTCTCCTGTTTAAGGAACACAAATTCTAACTCTCCATCTCAGAATGGCTCTTTATTGGGTTGCTTAATCAAAATCCAAATACACATTTTTTTATTACATTAATTTTCTCTAATTTCACATCAAAGGGCCTTTTTGAATGCTTTAAATTGTCTTTGAAGATATTACATGTTTGGGCGAAGCARTCCACAGTTTTGCTATATTCATTTAACTAGAGAAGTATGTCAAAGAAGGAAAGAAAAGAAAATGGGATTATGAATATTTTTTTAGMTGACTGACATGTTTACTATTGAAATTCATTACATCTCTGATTTTGTGACTGTTAGCTTATAAATATCCAATGTTTTCATTTCTTATTACTCTATTGCTAATCTCTTAATATTTGTTTTTCCTCTAAGCTCTGCTCTTAATGTTGCAGAATTGCTGGTAAATCCCCTCTTTTCAGCAAAGAAAGAAAACATCTATTTTGCATTGCCTCAGAAGTCTCCTTATGAATGATTTTTCATAGTATGATTTTTTAATATATTTTGTGACAATGAGGATGTTATTTTTGTTGAAGTCCAAAACAGTCATTTAATATGTGACCTCTATCATAGATCTAKCTCAGATAGTACTTGTTAAATATTTAACCACAGATGAATTAATAATGGTAATAGAAATATTATCATAGCATTTTGCACACCAATTCTATTCTATCAGCATAGAATGTAAGGATAGTCTTTCCTCTAAAAAACTCACACTCTCCATCTGGGATACAGATAGATTAAAGCAGAARTGAAAGGCAGAAGTGAAATAGTGGTGGTGAGTATGGTAGGCACAACACAGCAACATCATCACAATTGGTCATTTTTGTAGGCATCCAAAGAGAAAAATTCTAAGGAGTAAAAAGAAGGAAGAGGAGGAAAAGCTTCTAATAACTAAAACAGTTTGAATGAATGAACTCAATTTAAAGAGAGAAGAGCAAAGGGGGAAAAGAATGTTCCCCTGTTAAATGATCAACATTTGGGCCCGTGGACCAAGTGTTCTATGTTCCTCCTTCTATAGGGCAGTATAAAATCTTGGGCATTGATTGCACAGCTGCAATCTCATGGCAAAGTCCCCAGATTCAGAGCTGGGATATGTGGACATCTGTCCCATTTTTAGGGTCTGACAGGAAATTCAATCTCTTGAGCTTGAGAAAGGCATCGGAGTTCTGGGCCTTTTCATGACTTGTCTCCTGCTGCTATAAAATGAAAAACATGATAKCCTGCTTTTTGCTTCATGAAGCAATATCAGAATCTTCAAACCATGCTGGGGTTGCTCTTTACTGGAAAGATGAACCATTCCTTGAGAGGTAGCTACTGAATTCTCTCTTGTCTGCATGACTTTCGGCTGAATGATATCCCATGTTTTTCCCCATAAAACGACTTCCGTATGCTGCATATCTCACTAATCAAATGGCATTTATTATCAATTAACTGGAACCACAAAACTTGAGTGGGTACTTATTTTATCCATCTTGCCCAGGAGTGAGTATCTCAGGAAAGCCTGAGTGTCTCTGTTTCTTTGCTATGAAATCAGGACAGGCATTCCCACGATGGCTTTCAGACCATTTGTTTGTCACTGTTTTGCTGCCATATCCACCCCTTCTCCTCCAGTTTCTGGCACCACAGTGGTTTCCAACAGCAGCCATTGAGGACTCCAGCCAGATTTTTCTCAGTGAAATGCCTTCTGTGGTGTGGAAAGCCAAGGAATAAAGCAACAGAGAAGAGACTGACTGTTCATGTTCCTCCCCACTTGCCCTCACCTGCACCCAAGCCCATGACTTTAGCTGCCACCAAAACACACCAGCTCTGGATGCAGCAAATCCAGCATTTGGACTCCAGTACTGGTCTCCAAGCTTCTGGGCCAGCTTTCAAAATGTGTTTTTAATATTCATTGTTCACTTTGTCTGCTACAGATGTGCAATTATTATAATGCTTTTCACATGTGGTGTTATGAAATATGTGCCTTTAAAGTMATGCCAGTTATTTTTTTATCCTGTAAACCAAATACATTATTTCTACCTATGTTCCAGTTACTTAGTTTGCCACATATCTAAAAAAGGAACACAAAAAACTTTATTATAAAGATTAAACTAACAACTATGTAACCAAAAGGGAGCAGACMCATTTTCTTCATAAAAGAACAGGTTTTTTTCATTTGCATGCTTGGATTTTTTTCTTGTGCTCCTGCTCCTCARCACAGACACAGATGCTCAGACAAGCATCTATCTAAATAAACATACATGCACATAAGYACAATTCCTACTGTAAGGAAGGAAATAGTTTCTTAGCTGGGAAGCCATGCTCTATCCAAACATTCTCATCTCCAGCGAAGGATGACCTTGCATTTATCACTTTCAAGCTTAACCATTTCAGCTTATTGTACTCAATGATAAAGCTTCATCCCTTGCTCTGAAAACAATCATCAGAGGCCACTGGGTCTCATCAGTCCTTTCTGGCTTCTCACTTACTCTGGGGYACAATTAGAGTAATTGGATCTCATCTGAGGACCTTGGTAGTTCTGAAACAGTATGGAATCTCCTGGGATAAAAGTGTATTCCCAAAAAGATTAAGTGATCAATGTATCAGCATGGGAACGCATGGAAAGCCTGAATGCTAGACACACATCTTACACCAAAGTCAGGCACAGAGCCCTTGGAACAGAAAGTAAGTGCTGCAGGGCTCATTGCATTCAGAACTATCCAGTCTGTCCAGATCCCTCCATAGACCCTTCMTATCCTCAAGCAGAACAACACTTGAGTCTAACTTGGTGTCATGTGCAAGGTGACTTTGGTCAAGAGGTTTAGGCTTCTTCCCAAGGRAAAATGGGCAAGCAGAGGCAGACAAGGTGTAGATTTGTTCATCCAGGTCTCTTTCCAGCACAGCYTCAACCTGTGGCAATGACACACACTGGACCTGACCTGGGCACAACAGCACACCAGCAGTGGCTGCCTTCTGAGGTTTTAAAGGACAACATTAGGCAGTGATACTAATTATCCAATTAATTAGGCAGTGATTAGGCAGTGATACTAATTATCTTTATGTGCTTGAGCTGATMCATATTGCTTCAGAGATGCAGCACTGCCAGCTGGAGCCAGCTGCAATTTCCAATCTTAACTTCTCAGAACAGGAACAGAACTTTGACAATACATGCATAAACTTCAGCAAAAGTGATTGTTACTACTAAATATCACTAAATATTTAATGATGAACAGGGCTAATATCAAGTGGGCTAAACAAGAACATCCAATCTCTGACTAGAGAAAGAAACAAGTTCTTTCATAAAAATCATCTGGAAACTTAGCAGGAGGAATTTCAGGAAAAACTGAGGATACACAGATCCGGGCACTACACCTGACAAGGAGGGGAGACTCCAGTCACAGCAGCAGATAATCCACAGTAAGGTGACTTGGTCTTGATTACTGACATAAAATGTGCCAGGACACAGACCTGTTATCCCATGATTTTCCATACTGCTAAATACGATCACGGTACCTGGCAGTTTTGGTCATGCCATGCATGCTTTCTCCAGCAGGTGCCTGGTATGGCTCACAAGTGAACATGGGCCAAGGACCAATCCCCATAGGCAGTTTGGAGGCAGGAGAGTTCAGTGCTACAGGCATGAGCCATGCCCTTTCAACTGGCCAGAGAAAAGGCAGGATGTACTTTATTTCCTAGTACAGATGTAGCCACCAATGTCTTTGGCTTAGGAGCCAGTGAACTCTAAAGGTCTTTGATTACAGACCTGAGAATCCTATATATCTCAAATAAATTTAACTGCATACCAGTTAAACAGCAAGCCAATGTTAACCTCAATTTGTTTGATGTTGTGGTTTCATTCAGTCAATTGCCTAAAACTTCATTTTTTTTTTTCTGAAGCACATCCAGGCTTCTTTGCTCTGGAAATCTCAGAGGATCAATCTCCCTGAGGAGATTTTCAGTGCACCTTCATTCAGACTGGACAGGCAGGTCTTTCATGCTGTGTTTTGATATTTCCCCATCTTCTGGCTGAATGCAAGAAGTAGGAAAGCTGCTCAGAACTTAATTTAAAAGGTAAACTGAGCTCTTTTGAATTTCAAAAAGTCTCAGGATGGATCTTCTTTTATCAGAGACAGCTTATCCATCCCTAATTCAGAGAGAAACGTAGGGGTTCAGATCAAAACTTTTTGATCTCGCTTCAGATGTTCTCAAAGTTCAGGGGTATTTGGATCTCAGTTTTAGTGGGGGCCCACCTGTGTTCTCCAGTGCCCACTTCCTACCTTTCTGTTCTCTTACACATACATTTCTTCTTTCTAGTTTCCCTCCCCCTCCATTGTTCTTCCAAGATTAAAGTTTTTTTTATTATTATTATCATTATAAGCATAATTCCTGTAAGAGATAAGAAGCTCCCCAGTGTATCTTTATTAATCCTAGTTTAGATAACATTTTGAAAGCAGACAGGGAAAGAGATTTATAAAGAGCAAGAGAAGACAGCTGCAGATTAGCATAGCAGGGGCAGAATTTCCTACCCTGTCTGAACCTATTTACAGAGAAGAGTGGGTTAAAAATTGCCCTGCATGTGAAGTTGCACACTGGTGTACTTGTACCTTGGTGAGTCTGAAGCAAAATTACAGCTCCCACTATGGCCAATGTTGTAATCTTGCTGTGCATTGGAATGGCTACCACTGTGTTTTGTCTTGTGTGCACACTCTGTATACACAAAGCTGTTTTGTGGTTTTAATGTCCTGTTATTGAAGTGTGAGTGTAGCTCGTGGATTCAAAAAGGGAAGAGGTTTTACCTCAGGAATGGGAAACTCATGGATGTGCACCAATAAGCCAGAATGTGCACTGGTGTTTGCTGGGATTTTTTGGTTTGTACCAATATTAATTTTGAAATGCATACAGAAAATGCAAGCCCTGTAATGTTACCCCAACACTCTGAGGTTAGAAAGGGCAAAAGGAACATACAATATACACAGCACCAGCAATGCAATATTGAATTTATTTACAGTCTTAATAGTATTAAGGCATTTTTGTTAATGCAGTTACAGTGATACTACACTGTTCAAATTGCATATCACACCTAAAGTGATGTACAAAAATTTTATAGCACTTATCCCCTTCTCTGGTCTTACCCTCAGCCTTCCACTGACACTGTCCAGTGTCCAGAAAATGATGGTGTCCATTTGTGCAGACAGAGAGCGTTAAGGTGAGTTTTAAGTATCCCAAGTCTTAGGAGGAGTATGGTATTGGTGCTGAAGGTTTCTTCCTCCTCCTCTGAGATTTTCTAGGGGGCATTTTTATGTTTGCTGCCATGCTGTGCACTTTGCTCTTCCATCATCAGCCTGCAGATCCACGTTGCATCTCCAAATACTCTCCATATGTGGTGCATTTTACGTACAGGGGATATTCTTAGTTCTCATGGTTACCCCTGAGACTGGTTTACATGACATGCAAGGTTCCATTTGTTTTCTGAACACTAACTACCCCCAATTTATAGCCCTTGGGTCCTCTGTGTCTGCCTTTGCCTGTGCTAACAGTGTTACAACTCAGGGTTGTTCCAAGCTAAGGAAAAGCTAAAACCAAGCAGGTAAACCCCACCCCCCCCAATAGGTAGCTGCTGTTACAAGCTGAATTAAATCTCCAGGTGGGTCAAGGTAAGTCCAGACAAAGCCAAAGAGGTTTGTATTGTCAGCCTGATGCAAAGCCAGACCTGTCATAAGCAATGGAAACACCAGATTTACTGACAAAAAAGTTACAGATAATTTTTCTCTCTCTCTGGACGCTACTGCTTTTTCTGACTTTGACTTCCCATGAGAACCAGAGAGGTTCCTTCATCTTTCAAAAAACACAAAGAGTAAATAAAATGTACTGTCACCTTAATACGGTGGAATTAGAGCACAGTGATAGAAATGAACCAATCGTTGTTATTTGTTCAAATGAAACTCTCTGGTTTGGAAAAAAACAARGTTAAATCTGAGGAATCATTCTTTTCTGGCAAAGATCCCGGAAAATTTGGGAAAACCTGATCCAAAAAGCGTTTGACAATCAAGTGAAGGAAATATTTCTTCTCTACCAGATATGAATACTGAGAATCACCATCATGGTGGAATATCTTAAAGTGATTCATCCTATTGCGTATTTAATTTTTCCTAAAACTGGGAACATAATGATCTACTCAAAATGGGAGGATTACCTTTTAGATACATAAACAGATAAAAAATAACTTCATTATTAAAGTACTGAGAAAATTAAATCATTCTCAGAGACTAGATGAACACCGATAAAGTCTACTTATTCCGGACTGAGCTTGTGGGACAAAACACTCTGACATTCACCACAAGCAAAGATTATGGAGAGCATAACGTATTGAAATCTAAATTAATCCTGCTTATTGACTGATAATATACCCTCATCCTGGGGGAATATGCCTAATTTATTACTTTTTAAATTGTTTGGATTCCTTCAGGATGAGCAACTCCACAGCTTATTTTCATTGGCTAACTGAGGGGAAAGGAGTCATTAAATATGAATAGGGATTATTTTGTTTTGAAAAAGTACTGCAAAAAAAATTGCAGTCAGCCAGTGCTGTTTAGATGTATGCTTTTTCATACTGCAAGASAGACAATTTGGAGCATAGACTCTAAAAATAAAATTGAAAATAAGATGTTTTGTATTGTTTCCTTGCAGACAGCTATTGTCCTCTGAGTTTTCCTGTTTCAGAAGCCACTGTCCACAGAACACATGCAGTACAGACTGGAACAGTGGTGCTGGTACAGGGATCTGTTCATAACTGCTGACATATTCACAAAATAAAAAATGGGGAATAATAGAAAATATTTTACTGTAAAGCCTTAAAGGGCAACTTAGCCAGGGGGTGTTACTTGATATAACCCTTGAGGCTGACCTAGTTTTTAGTAAGGGTTCTTGGTCCTGGCTGTAGATTGGCACCCTACCATGTTTAACATTGTGCTCATAATGCAGTCTTAAGAAAGACACTTTGTTAGTTNAAAAAAAAAAAAAAAAAAAAAAAAAAAAAAAAAAAAAAAAAAAAAAAAAAAAAAAAAAAAAAAAGAGAAAAAAGTTAATAAAAGAATAATAAAATAAGTTATAAAAATGCAGTTCCTGAACTAGACAGTCTTTCTGCAAAGGTGCAGCTCCTGTCTGATCTCACCTCTTCTCCTATTGCCTTTGTGCATTTCCCTTTCATGGAATCTGGAGGCCCCTACTCAGTCCACCTGTCACAAGGTGTCAGCTCCCTACTTTATTGATGTGCTCATCATATTTGTGTAGCTCTGGACTCTGTCAGGTCTTTAAAGGGGTGAGTACACAAAACATGTAGACAAGGTATGCTGTGCATAAAAGAACACTTGGCATCGTGGTTTGCACTTTATTCTTGTTTCTTCTCCAATATCAATAATTGATCAAACTGTACTCTCAGACCTGTATGAGAAATTCAAGTGTCCAGCAGTCTATTTTTTTCTGTCTAATTTTCTATTTACCTAACACGATTAYGCTCTTCTACCTTCATTACAAAATATCACTGTTAGCTTAGCAGTGCAAAGGCATTAGACAGCTGCTTTGTATCTTTCTTTGGTCTTCAATAAAACTTTAATGGAAATCCTATGAAATTTGGTCACCTTTCTATTATCTGCCTAGAGACTGCCTAGAAAGAAACAAAGGCTTCCCATTGGAATTTTCTACTGTTCCCTACTACTGTTTGTAAATACTAAATATTCAAGTCAGCCTAGGCTTGAGAAAGGAAAATCTTTGCCTAAATTTGGCCTGATGGATGATATTTCCCTCTCCAAAAMAAAATTCCTTGCCTTTCACAGTGTTTTTGCGCAATGCACTATGTGTTTCCCTATAGGGTCAATTTTACGCATGGAATGAACCAACACATTGTTTGCAGTAAAAAAGATGATTTATCATACAGTCTCTTCTCCTCAAGTGGAGCAAGCTATGGAGTCCAAACTAACATACATGTGACAAATAAATCTTTAAGGACTAAATCTGGATTGGTCGGTTTTGAATTTTTTTCTTTTTTTTTTCTTTTTTTCTTTTTTTTTTTGAGTCATTAGGGGTTTTTGCCTGGGGAGATGTGATCCTTTTCCAGATTTTAACATTAACTTGTGGCTTCCCTGGCAGTCTGTACCATGGATTAACCACTTCCCTGACAAAATGATGGACAGCTCAGGGCACATCTCTGGGAGCCCTGTATGAAGGATCAGCTTGAATCCTGAATATGCAACAGCTCAATGCTGTCTTTCTTTCCAGGCTGGGGTTCACTGCTGTATCTTTCTGGGATAGAAGACCAGAGGTTTAAAAGTGCTCAGACACACATCATCTAAACCCTAGAAGTGTGCTAATGGATGGAAGGATGCTCTACACACCTTTTTTCCTGCATCTGGCTCTGTGGTGCCTGTCAGTTAAATGAGAAATACTGACATTACATCCCTTGTAAGAGAAATATGCAGAAAGGTGAATGTAGAAGGACTCTGAATGCATCCTCTGCCTTACTGGCAGGTCCATGGMCTCGATAGAACCCTAGAAGAGACCTTTAAAGGTCCTCTAGTCCAACCCCCTTGCAAGGAGCAGGGGCTTCTTCAACTAGATCAGGTTACTCAGAGCYCCATCCAGCCTGGCCTTGAATATTTCCAGGGATGGGGCATCTCCCATCCCTCTGCACCTCTCTTTGAATAGTCAAAGATGCAGACACTGTGCAAGGAGCAGAAAAATGTTCCAGGCATAAAGGGATCCTTCTCTAAGTGTGCCCTTCTAGCTTCTGGCAATGTGCAGTTCACGGAATTTCTGAACCAGTGTTCATATCCATGTGTTTCTGGTGATGAACATTTTCCTTACATTGATTCCTTGCTTTCCTGAACAGAGCAATGCCCTGGTACCCAGCAGTAACAAGTTCAATGGGTTAGTTATACATTTTATACAATGATCAGGGCATGAAAATTTCTAGAATCAAAGACAATGGTTACAGCAGAGGCAAAGAAAGATGTGCTTTTGCTTGACAATGTGTCATATTATGTATTAATGTAATTGATTACATTTTATTCACATGGGCCTTTATTGCCTAATAKAARYRATGACACAATTTAATGTTATACAGACAATACAATTTGCAAATGACTCAAAAAAACTTGTGCTTCCTCATTTCATTTAGCAAAATTGCATAAAGCTCATTTTCTTTCTTCCAAAAAATGYAATTTCATTTGAAGCATGATAGTATGGATCTTCATAGATAGTATAGACCTTCATATCGAATAGCTAACAAATGTTTTTATAAAACTTTCTGCAAGACAAGCAAATATAAATCAGGTTTGTAACTATTCATCAGTTAGATTTTGAATGTGCAAAATCCAAAATAGCTATTTGAAATTCTGCCTTTATATTTCCTGCACAGAGTGCTTTTGTCTTTGACCTATTTAAAATAAAAATTTCCTATATAAGCTTTCAAACATAAAAGCTGCTGTTGACTATCTCCAAACTTCACACAAAATCTAGCCACTGTATTAGAGACTCACTGCTRTGATGTTTAGGCATCATAACGTGATTATAATAAAAGCTGTTGAGGTCTGGGGTCAAGGTTCCTCAATGTTCTTGTTTTGACAAATGATCTTTGCAGCATTTCCATATAAGCTATGTTTAGAATTAAATGCTTCAATTAAATCAGCATCTTGGTTTTGCCCTCTGGGGTGATAAACAACCAAAATGAAATGTGTTTTTTCTCTGTCTGCAGCAAGAGGGTTAGACAGAGAGAGGGAGCAACAATAAAGACTATTGAAAGGTCATTCTCACAAAAGCTCTAGTTTCAGTTTTACACTAAGTTTCWTTCTGATTGACATTTTTGCTGTCTGTCTTGCCAATTATTGGGCAGCATTGCCAACAAAACAGAGGTTGCACAAGAACTTTTCCCACACTCATTTCTACTGTTCTGGTTCAGAGAACCTCATTMTTCATTTTCTAGCTCAGTAGTGTCACGGAGCTGTGTTTTTACCAATCAAGACAATTCCAAGATTTTCCCAGAGATTAAAGGAATTAGAGGGTTATTGTTTATTGGAGGCCAACACTACAGAGCACAGCAGAATGGAGGATAACTTCAGCAGAAGAAATATATTCTGCTTCCTGAACAGCCTCACTGGTCCACCTACTGTCCTCACTGATTACTATAGTGCCAAGATACTTTTATTAAACATAATGATATTAAATGGACCTGATGCGATTTAACACATTTATGAGAGTCTTTCATGTCTCACTGTAGGAGGTTGATATTTAAACCCTAGTCCTCACTGAACCTGAAAGCATTAATAATCCCCTTCTCTTTGGCCCATATGCAGGCTCATTACAGTTGCTCTTTATAGTTATCTATTTTCTCTTAGGCCCTTATGCAGAAAAGAATCTCTATRGAGGAAAAAGCTTAAGCACTTGATTAACTTTAAATACATTGGAGTCAGTGCTCAAAGTTAAGCAAGTGCTTAAATCTTTCTTGAATCAGGGCCTCACAGTCTAGGGTTTCTGTCTCTGTACTGGTTCAAAAAAATAATGCTCTAGAATTTGGTTCTGCTCTCAACTTCACTGATACAACTCAGGAGAACTCCTCCATTTAGATTAAAGAGCTCTGTTCATCTTTGCCTTTTTATAGAGTCATCTAAAAAAAAATGGGTGTCAAACATTACTATTGGGGAATAGCAGAGTTTAAATAAACTTCACATTCACTTTGTCACAGTTGTAGAAGACACATGGTTGAACATCAACAGGAATATCAGAAGGAAACTGCAACTAGGAGGTGGWGGTGGAACACCAGCATAAAATAAGAGAATGGGATCAGGCTGAAGCAACTCATCATAATTTGACTGCATGAATATCGCAATGAGGTGGATAGAAGGGGGCTGAGCAGGGTAGTGGGAGTGTAGGCAGTGATGAGTCCTACAAGCAAGACATGATGTGTCCTCCATCAATGTCTTGATAGTCAGACCTCACTGCTGACAGTGAGCATATGAAGGAAGGCGTGGGAAGACCACGATCCCTACCCTCTTCCCCTCTAGTTACTGTATTCCACTCTCTCAAGAATGAGAAGGGCTTCAAGGAAGCAATACTTAAAATTTTGCCTACATCCAGTTYCTTTCCCCAGTGTATGTGATGGATAATACCCTGCAGAACTCAYTTCAATTGCCTCTTAAATCTGCTTTCATGAAAGAAAAGAAATATTTTTATAGATCCTAACCTGTTTGGATTTTTCCAGTTTCTGAAAAAAAAAAACAAAAAACAAAAAGATCAAGTGGCTGTGCTTCTTTGCTCATGGAATCGTGTCAGCCTGGTCTCCATGGCACTATGGGGCACAAGGTCAGTTGGGACTCATCCGTTTCCTCAGCCACTAAACTGAATCTGGATTCCATTAACAGCCAATCCATTAATGATCTACAGCCAGTGGAAACCTGCAGATTTGTCTGATGATGTAGATCAAACCTACATCCATGAAATGGTATCTTGCTGGGCAAGACCTGAAGGCCTAGACCTTAATCAAGTACCTGTTGCCAGAGATGTTTGCTTGGTCTATGATTGCAGATGTGTACTCCAGAGTTTCAGCTGCCCCTCTACCTTCAGCCTTCATTGCTGATGTTTAAAGTATGATGTGAAAAGGATTGCAGGCACGTTTCATGCACTTAAAGAGTAACTGCATAGTAGCAAGGGCAAATTCACAGTCTCTTTTTTTCATCTTCAGAAATGTCTCTGGGTTTTGGTTTGGGACACACCAGAAGAATAGGAGGACCAAGAGGACATTAGCCTGCAGACTGGATGGACTGAAGTCACGAGGCCAGCTCTTTAACCACCGTCAAACAACTCTATTTCACAGCATCAGCCAAGCTTCCCAATTAGCAGCTGGCAGCACTTGTCACTGATAAAATGGGATTTAAGAACATTGATTTGCAGGCTAAATAAAAGGACAAGGAAAGTAGATGGGAGCAAGGCTTTGGGGATTATCCTAAGACTCGGATTATTCTCAGGACCAGCCAGGTACAGCATRGGTACTACCTATAGGGTCTCARGTTCAATATAGATGTAGTTCCTGGRAGCAGGGAATATGGCATACAAAATGCAGAGCTACCATTATCACTGCCTATGCACAGCACAGGCATCTCCTACAGCTARAAATAGTTAACAGACACAGAATGAGCACATGCAGAGCTGGTAGATATGCCCAATTGAATGAATCAGTTTATATATTTAATCCTTCTTAAACAGGTTTATCCTCCAAAGAGTTTCTCATTTCTTCTTCTTTTCCATGATTTAGCAGCCAGCAATCTTACAGCCCTACTGTGCTTAGAAGGGGGCTCCAATTTTTTTATTTCTAACAAGGTTTCCAGCAGATTTTGAATGTCATACAAGTATTCTATTTGCACATTAACTTCTTTCAGACTGAACACATCCAGAGCTAAATTATTATTCTTGAGAWCCATAAAGGTAAAAGAGCTATCACTCCCTGTTCTGTGGAGGCAGCATCAGCCCTGGGCAAAGTTTAACAGCCACTTTTCTTCTGAACATCTGCATTTGAGAAACATTTAAATATTTAATACAYTTATTTCCTGACAAGGAGACTTACTGACCATTGTCATTGGGTGAGAGACCTAGAGCCACATGCACAAGAACAATCCAAAAGTTCAAGTGCGCATGTTTTAGGCAGCTAAAGTGAAAGCAGTTGAGCTTGGGCTCTAAAGTCTACAGATTTGACAACCTAGGACTCTACAAGAACAAAGCTGAACTGAGAATGGCTGTGAAATTCAAACATTCCACCAGGTAACAAGATTAGCTGTTGAGCATTTTGGGACAAAGAACTGAAAAGGAACAGTACTGCAACTGTCAAAAAAATCAGGACTAGGGTCATTAATAATTCACAATTCATGGAGCACAGGGACCTGCTGCAATCCTGATAAATGAATGGTATACTTATCCCTTGACCATACTTCATGTGAAACCAGTTTTGATGTGAAATTCTTTATGTGGTAACATTTTATATGCGAGCTGATTCATTTTTCTGCTTAGACGTGCRGCGTGCTACTGAAGAAGCAGCAAACACCAGCAAAGATGATTTCAATSTGCAGCTGGGAGTGAGGGTATCATCTGTCCCACTGTGTGATGAGCTCATCACAGTGAGGGAAATGAACACCACACTGCACCGCCTTGAAAAGAGTTTGGATGGCACTTTCATCCAAAAACAACAAACAAAAATCTGGCATGATTTCTGTCGTACATAACATCATCATCAATCACTTAGCTCTGACTTCAACATATCCATTAGATAATTGCATATCCAATAACATACATTCAAGAAAAGACACAGGCCATGTGCTGATTGGAAATCATTACATAGTAAAATCTGATACTTATTTATATTGACCTTTGCCATATTCTTGCAAAAAACACAATTATCCTTCCAGCACAGAGATATCTTTGGTGTGATATTTGTCCATGAGAATTGAGTATATTTCATGAATTAATCTTATAATAATATTAAACATGTTTGATATACTTGGCAATATGTGGGATGTCAATCATCAGCATAAGTTCTGAGGCACCACAGGGATCATCCTGGTTCAGCTGACATCCTCAGCCATCTGATGAGACACACCAAATCCCACAGTGATACTTATTGCAAACCTCCAACAAAGTATTTTTGGCCAAAAAAACCCTAAAACCAAAACACAACAAAACCAAACTAAAAGCAGTCTRTTTTGAGAGCTGAGTTTAAAAAAMMRSGGRAAAAAAWGAAAACAAACYAACAACCCAAACCAGAAAWAAGAGTGAGAACTTAATTGCAAACTTATCTAGGTATTACTATATTACAACAAAAGCTTGGAAATCACTGTAGTGACAATTATAACAAAAACGGTATCAGCTGGAAAGAAAGTAATTCTGGAAGGACAAAAAGAAGATAGGTTACAAGAATACTTCCATGTCCCTTGAATCAAAATGATGCTCAGATCAGGGTTTGTTAGCAGCAGCTGCAATAGACAATCCTGTGGCACAGCAGATGTATATAATCAAAAAGACATTTGATTGAACAAAAAAGCAAACATGAAACAGCTGTTCCTCAAGACACAGCCATGTCATTCCTGAGCTTCTCATCTTCATCATCATACCCTTACCTACATCTCTCCACTGGCTCAGCTTGGATCAGATCTGTTAAGTACTAGTGACCTGCAGAGAAGGACAATGCTTGYAGAACACTTACAGGATTCACAGATTACCTCTTTTGTGTGGAATTTTCCATTTTATGCATTCAGACCTCTAACTTAATGAAATTTAGGTACCTGATGTGACAATCTGCGTAGTTTAACTTCCCATAGAGGTGACAGGAACAATAAATTTCTCTGAGAACGTGGAGGTGAAGATACAGTTAGATTAAATTAGGTGCTTCCCTCTTTCCCTTGAATGTATCAGAATGAAAGAACCTCCAGATATTAATCAAGACCCATTAATTGAGTATTTTTCTTCATATAGGAAATAAAAAAGGTTTAATACTTCTGTCTGCTCCATTCACATCTACTGAAACAATCTCAGTAGACTTCGTCTTTAGGCCCAAAGAGGAAGAATACTTGGTTAGGGTCTTTCACCTACTATTTGACACACAGCAAATGTCAGATCAACTGCTCTCAGCCTCACTGAGTCCACATTTCTTTCTCCCCAAAGATTTCTGTAGTTTCCAGGCCAAGGGAATTAGTAATGCTCCACATTGGCTGCTAAAGCAGAGCCACTGGCAGACAGGATGGCCACAGAGAAGACCAGAAGCAGAGGCACTACCACGTACCCTGACTGATGCTGCTGAGACTTCAGCACAGCAAAGAATTTAATCCCTTTTCATGGAATGGCTTTCATTTTTGTAACCAAAGACTACTGTAAGAAATACACAATAGAAATACTCTATATGGAGAATCTCTACATACTATGTGAAGTATAATAGTTCTCCCTTTTCAGACTACTGCAGAAATAAATCCAAAGTAAATGAATTCCCTGTTCATTCCAGGGAAGTCAAAGATTTCACCTTTAAAAATATCCCACCATGATTTCTCCACATTGATATGGTAGATAGTGTCACCCTTCTTATTAAAGCTCAAAAAATCTACAGACAGCTGCTTTATATCATCAAGGTTCAGAGATGATGAAAATGAGAAAGTGAAGTCAATTATGTGCTTCTTTTTTGATAAAAAATGAAAAATTAATTGAGAAAGAGGAAACTTTTTAATATAAGTATTTTTTTGTGAAGGAAAACTCCACTTTGAGAAAAAWTATCCTCCTATATCAGTATTTCACTTCATTTTATATATCTGTTATAAAAACAAYAAAAATTAATGAAATCACTTAATTTCCACCTATTCCATGGAAATCTGAGTAATTTAATGGGAAGTGTTGTCTGTGGATAAGCATTTACTGTAAAGAGTACAGGAGCAACTTATCAAAACGTTTTAACTGCCAAAACTCTGGGGTCCAGTAATTTAGATTCTGCCAGAGCTAACTCTGAAAGCAGTATCYGGTACTGAAAATGTAATTTATAAATTTCTTCCCACTTGCTGTGAAAAAAAAAAAAAATAGAAGTTACATCTGTAACGCTTCTAGGTATTGAAAACGTGACTCTTTCACCTTTTTTGTTTTCAGTAGCCATGTTTTGAAGGGAAATGGAATTGTATACTTGGCAATGGTAAGGAATGCCACAGTGAATTTTTAAATGAGGGCTCAAGTTGCTTTAGTGTTTCAAATYTTTGAATAAATCCTTGCAGTTAGATATTGAATTGAGATAAGATTTTGATTTTATTCTTTTTTTATTTCTGTGTTTGTAGAGGTGAAGAAGCCTAAAAAAGTAATGAGGACACACTTGAAAAAATCACAGATTAACATTACTATTTGGCATTTGTCTAAAAAAAAGCTACTCAGTAAAAGCAGACTTGGAGCTCTTTTTAGCAGGATTCTGGTCTCCACCCCAGGTGAAAGGTCTGTGTCTGAGACCAGACAAGGTCACAGGGTTAGAGAAAGCATTGCCTGCGATGGCCACAAAGCTTTCAGCTACTAAGGATGAAGAGCAGTTCCCTATCCAGATTTATAACCTCCCCTGCTGTTTCAACTGCTGAACACTGGCATATGCTCCAAAAGAAAAGGGTCTGCCACATTTCTGGCTGAAGAGGGAAAAAAATGATGTAATGGAAATAAAGCAGCAAGAAAAAGCCTGATGCTGAGCACAAGAAAATGTTTCCAGAAAGGAAAACTGTTTGAACACAAAGGTGAGCTCCATGTGTTGATACGGTGGAGTCGTGGTTGGGTGAATTAATAGGATGTCAACAGTGGATTAGCCATGTAGAAAAGGGGAAATTCTGGTGGAAGCAGCATGCTCCAYGTCCATCATTTGATACCTTGGTTAGAAAGTAGCCTTGAGCAACACTGGTGTTTTTATAACACTGAAACCATGTGGTATTATATGCAGCAAATAATACAGATTATTTATATGTTTATTGGTTTTTGGGTTTTTGTGRCATCATAGGATAGCAGCTGGAAGGCAAAACAACTATAGAGGCCTGCATCACAGTCYCTGAGGGGACAATACTTTGGGAAAATAGGATTCCAGTCCTCTCTAAAGCACTGGTGAGCATGGGACATCCTCTTCCCCAGTGTCTGAATGYAATCTTTTGCATACTCTCACTTTCTAAAGAGATAACAGCTTCCAATCCCTGTGCTTGTACTAAAGATCCAGCTCAAGTCATCCATCACTCAAGTGGAGTAACAACACCAGACTGCTAGGAGATCTGTGATACAGGAATGAGGGAACAGTTCTCAGATAAATCATCATAGGCATGATCATTTTCCTTTCTGGCAGCTGATACATTGGAAATTTCCATATTGTGGAAATTCTGCCTAAGAAAGGTAAATGCCATTGGTATGAATAAGAATTAGGTACTGAAATGTACCATTTTCAATCCTACTTTGAAAGAGCTGAAGAAATAATTTGTGCTCCCCTTGTATTTGCTCTCTCTGTTCTGTAGTACTCAATTACTATGAGGAGAGGAGTAATTTATATTTAGCACAGCTTCTGTTCTAAACCTCACGTATTAATAAAGTTAAAATAGCTTACTCAGTACTGCTGCTTGCACAGCTGGATATGGCAGATAGAATAAGTTCATCTTTTCTAAGATGAGCCTAAATTCACAGCTTTCTATGTCTTTTTTATTTACACCAATCACAGTACCACATTGTTCCCGTAAAGAGGGTTCGTTTTAGTGAAGTCATGTTCTTAGTGCCACTCTACATGGACATAAATTTTGATGCTGCCTTAGCACACYCTCGGGTCTGAGTGTTCACCTTCAAGCCACAGGAATTGCCTAATTGCAAGTAAAAAATCACTGAAGTTTGAATTATGAGATCTACAGCTAATGACTCATTAAGAGCACCTTATAATACTCYTCTGGTCAAAAGGAATGCCCCCTTCCATTACAAAAGAAATCAGTTTGCAACGGTCATAGATGTGTGGGATTAGGAACATAGGTTTTGCTTACTCAGAGAGACAAAGTCACCTYCTGAAACTTTCTAAAAGTTTGTTCTTTGCAGCAAAAATTATAATCAAGAAAAGTCGCTTTYATTGTCATGAGGATGCCCACCTAGGCCAGGTGAGATGGAATGCACAATGAGGGAGAGAATGCTTTACAGAGCACCATGGAGATAGCAAGGGTGGGACTTCAGTCACAGCCTGGGATAAAAAATATCAGGGGTGTGCAGGTAGCTGTCTGCATGTCATCTAGAGTGCCAGCTCAACAGAGATCTGGCCAGGACAGAGTCAGAGTCAGCAGCCTCTCAGGAGTGATTCAGCTGCTGAGCCACTGCAGCAGGAACCTGTACCAAAACCATCGTACCTGGCACCAAGTGGGATGCTCGGAGTTAGCCAGGACATCTATGTGGGGGCAGCAGACATTATACACCAAATCATGCTGCTGCATTAGAGGCCCAGCCACTTTATTTTGGGGGATCTTTTACAAAATTAAACACCTCTAAGTAAGTGGCTTCTTCATCATTTGGGTGCTACCTGTTTTAGAATGGACTGAATCATTCTTTAGGCTGCACTGACTGTCTCGAGTTGATCTCTATCAGCTCCCATGAGAGTTTAGTGCACATATCAAATACCATCTGYAGACGTCAAATGTCAATGCCACAGTCAGCAAGCTGAATCCTGTCCTAAGGCRCTGTGTGCTGCAGACATGCCGTAACTGTGTACTTTTAAATTTCCATAATTCACAGGCAGATTGCCTGGTTCACAAAATTCACCTGCTTTACAGGTGGAGATGTACCCAAGCAGCTTCATTTGGGGAAAACCATGGTCCATCAGAGCACAGGACTTTGCTTTCAGCCCCATACGAGGTGAGACTGCTGCTCCAGGACCTGAGCTAYGTTTGTTCACTGCTGCACCCCTGGAAAAAAAGACCCTACAGAACCCAGAAAGAGGGAGAACATGGTTCAGAGCCAGCAAAGGTCGGCTCTCACCTAGACTGGCTGTTGGAGRGGAACGAGATCCTACCTGTACCACCATGGTCAGGTATTGACTCATAATTCTGTTGGCATTTAGTCATTATGCAATTATGTCCCATTTAGACATTATGCAAGTCATCACACCCTAAAAAGTTATTCAAAATCAAGATTCTCTTCCCAGCTCATGCAAAAGTTCTGTTTTGTTAGACTGGCTTGACCTTTAATCCCACAGCTTCCTSTGTTTTCTTCTATGGTCTTCATATTAATCCTCTCAACCCTTCTACTACAATATGCATTTCTTTTCTGATTTGATGTCACTTTTACTTAGGCCTTTTAGTTCTCAAGTTCCCCAAAATGGGCACACAAACTTCCAAGAGGACTRTGACTACACTGCATGACACTACTGCATATCAAAACTTTAATGTTGATTCCCAGCTCTACCTTGGTAGAATTTTTTAACTTGATTTGACATAGATTTTTACCTCAGTGATTGCCCATGAGTATTTCAAAACTCTTTTCCTGCAGGGAATATTTTTTAATTAGCTAAGTCTTTCARTTTAAAAGTTAATCTTACAAAGCTGATTTTAAACACAAAAGTTCCCCAGGACAAAAGAAAATAAACTGCTAGGATCACAGAATCATGGGATTATTTTGTTGGATTCCCACAGACTTGTGTGTGTGTCTAAGTGGTGTTGCAAGTCCCTTGGACTTTGCCCTTGGACTSTGGGGGCTTCATTCTGTTTCCTGTCCCATATTCCAGCTCAGGGGCTGGGTACCTAGGGAGGAACTGTTCTTGCCATTGATGACTGAAGCAAAGAATACATTAAGTACCTCAGCCTCTTCCTCATCCCTTGTCATATTTCTCCCCACATCCAATAAAGGACAGGGATTCTCCTCAGCCTACCTTTTATTGCTGATGTGTAGGTACAAACATTTTTATTGACTTTTACAGCAATAACCAAATTAAATTCTAGTCGGGCTTTGACCCCTCTAATTTTCTCCCTGAGAAACTTCACAACATCTTTGTAGTCCTGCTGAGTTTTCTGCCCTTTTTTTCCAGAGGCCATGGAGTCTCCTTTTTTTCCTGATTTCCAGACAAAGTTCTCTGTTCAGTCAGGTTGGTCTTCTTCCCTTCCAGCTTGTCTTTAGGCACATGGGGACAGCCTGATCCTGTGCCTTTAGGATTTCCTTCTTGAAGAAGGTCCATCCTTCCTGGGATCCTTTGTCCTTCAGGACAGACTCCCAAGGGATTCTATCAACCAGATGCCTACACAAGCCAAAATTTGCCTACCAGAAGTCTAAGGCAGCAATTCTCTGATCTTCTTACTTCTCCAAGAATCGAAACCTCTACCTTTCCATGATTCTGTCCAAAATGGCCTCCAAACATCACATAACCCACAAGTCCTTCTCTGCATACAAATAACGGGTCAAGGAGAGCAACTTTGATGGCAGGGTTTGGTGGCAGCCTCTGTATCCCAAGGATGTGTAAGGTTTTCCATAGTTAATTTTGAAACGGGCCTTCTTTTAACTTCAATCTGAAATATTTGCACAGCCAGGATAAACACAGTAGATAGGTGGATAAGTAGATATTTTTAGAGTGGAAGAAAGAAAATCTCTTGGAGTGACCTTTTGAAGTATGTCATGTTGAGATTTGATTCATAATCAGAAATAATCATGAACTATTCTCATATTCTTTATCTCATCATTTAAAGAGAAACATATCAAATGCCAAGTAGTTRCATCTGTGCCAAAAAGTAATTTTATATTCCTTGTTGAGTCAGACAGTATAATAATTTCTCTGTTCTTTCCAAATGAAATTTGATGATAGAGCAGGAATCAATGAACAAATCAATATACAACCATCTTCACTAACAGTTTAAGAGGAACTTCTGGCAGTCCTTACACAAACAACAATACATTSTACCTGGCAAAAAGTTAAAAAGCACTCACTGTGCTTGTGAACCATTGATTTGAAAAAGTCTCTGGGTGTCTCAAAGGGAACTAGAGCAAGTCCAATAGTGTATGATCAGCGGAGATGGGAACTGAGAGGGGACAGAAAATGGAGCTTCCAGCACAATGGAAATAAATTGTTAGCCACCTACTGAGGCCTGTGAAGCTGGCAAGAGCTAGGGGAGATCAAAAAACATGCAATGAAGTGAGATTCCTCTGTGCTTGAATACATAAAGCAATGCCTACTGAAATACCACTTTAAGGTTTTAAGAAAAGAGAGAAAATAGGTAAAATGTATCAGAGTTACTGAGTATTTGACTCTATTTTAGCATATATTTCAGAGCCTTACCTAAAATCTGTAATCAAATTGGTTGGAGAAGCAGGATTGATGAGTGCAGGTGAAGTGTCAGAGAGCTGAATAATGACTGTGAGTGACTTTACAGTCAGGTCTTATTGGGGCAATGGCCCAAGAAGTGAAGGATCAATAAACACCATCAGCAGTGAAACAGGAGGATGGGGAGAAAAAATAATACAGCTTCAGAGATTCAAATGTGGGAAGAAAAGAATAAATAAATTCAACAGAAACCATTTCCAAAAGAATGAGGGCCCTGAAAGGTCACTTTGACTGATAATCTCCCCAGTACAGAGATCTCCTTTCCTTAGGTGGTTCTATCACGTGGAGAAAAATGCAGTCTTAATCCTGAAGTTAACTGTGGCAGTAAGAATGCTATTAATGACAGCAACCTTGATTCAAGAGGAGAGATAAAGTTGAAGGATAATGAAAATGCCAGACTGGTCATGTCATGAGCAGCAAATCCATAAATGTGTGATCTGAACAATGCTCATCTGAARGAAGAAACTGGGGCAAACTTGGGCAAACATAATTAGAGAGTAATTAAACCCTACCTATAAGATAAATAGATTAAAATGTTGTAATAAAAAACCTCAGTGCTTTACATTTCCTCTTCTAGAAGAACTATGACAATATATAATATCAATTTTAATGCTTTCACTTCGCTGGTTGTTAAAAAGTGCTCAAGCAGCCAGGTGAAAATTACCAGCAGGTGAAAGACAGGGGAGCTGGCAGAGAGCTGCCCAAGGCCTGGGGGAGGCAGGAGGGAGAGGTGCAGAGGAGAGGGATCACCAGGCTCTTCTTTGCTGTGAGCCTTTCAGGAGGGTGCAGGTTGGAGCAAGTCCTGCTCTCTGGATTGCACTCCTCATCTCCTGCACWCCGGGAATCTCGGTCAGGAGAGAGAGCGTGCAGCAGGGGCTCGGTGCCAGGGCAGACCGCTCGTGATAGAGCCATCTAGTTTATGATTTTGGAATTATTTTAAAGACAGCTGGCAAGAGGAATGCTCCTAAATCTTCACTGTGTTAATTGGCTTTTTCTAACAGGGCAATCCCCATTTATAAAATGTGGTTTCCATAATAACCCACTGAATAATCTGTGAAAAAAAAAAAAAAGCTCACCCCTCTCATGCTTGAGATTCGTGCATCAAAGCAAAAAATGAGGTTTGATGAAGTCAACCTACACAGCATAATGAGTGCAACAYTGCATCAGCAAGGTTTCCTCCAGGAGATAACTCCAGTCAGAAAATCATTATGGCAGTTGYTGTTAATAAGAGGGAGGAAGAATGATTCACAAACAAGTCCTGTAAGTTGCCTACAGGAGCACCACGGGGAGGAGTCCTGTTACTCATTATACTGTGTGCCAGCTCCTATGAGGCCAGAAGCACAGCAGAACAATGCTCATGACGTCTTGGGTGGCCAAAGGCTTCTTACATTGTTTTCACACTCATTGTGCACTCRAAATTTTCTCAGAGAAGAAAGGAAGCTCTTGGGCCTGCCTTTAAGAGGCTTACTCCCCATATAAATGATATGACTTGCACTTCAATTACATATAAATGTATATAYACATCTTCACCACCTCACAGAATATAGGAGAAAGTACCCATTTTCAGCACTTTTCCAGCTTRTCATTCAGAAGAGCAGTGGGAAGAATACATAGGCTTATACCACGGTTGTCCCATATTCCTTTTATTTGTATTTAATTTTGCAGGGACAAGGTTCATTTTGTAGACAGTCCCAAGAAGGAAAATTCCTTTATTCCGCATTTTGTTATTATAAATGGATGTGGAGTATGTTATATGGCTTTTCAGTCTGTATGGAATGAAGCAAAAAGGAGTTTTCAATCTTTTAATGCTCCATGCTTAGGGAAGAGGCATAAGAAAATGGTCCATGGAGATTCTATGTTATTATTTGAGAGATTTTAATTTTTCAAGCCTGGTCAGGTTTTATGATTGGCACGTTTCCGAGAATGCACCTCTCAAGGACCGAGGTTTATAATGATTTCTCCTTGYGCTATTTATCTCACTCTTCCAGTTGCAGTGCATTTATCCTCACACAGACTGAAGCATGACAGGAGAGAGAGGAGACATCAAAGAGATTCTGCCCAACAGAGGAATATGGATTTCCCACTCCCCTCCCCGAAGGATATTTTCAACGAGATGCAAGGTTTTGCAATGCACAAATATATTAGCAGTGAAAAGCAAACAAGAAAGGCTGTAACATTTGCTGAGGTTCCACTGAACCAGCTTGGACTGTGTAAAGGGGAAGAAGAAGCTGGGGCAGTTTACCTAGAAATGCACAGAGGTTACAGGAGTTCCTCTGTGCTTCCACCTACTGCAACCCAGAAAATTATTTGCTCTCAATCCAAAAGAGAAAATACAAAACAGCTGATTCCCATCTGATTTTTGCAATACCTAGACTTGCTGGATGACTTGTTCCCTCCATTTCTTTTCAGCTATGTAGCACAGCAGTTACTTTCAGCATTTCTCTGCTGGGACACTGGCAGGCTAAATAATAGACACATTTCTCAACAATCCCAACTCTTTTCTTTAAATACACACACCACAGATTTTTCAACACAGCATTTGTGGAGGTGACATTTATATAAGAGCACATCCATTCTGAGATGGGATACTTAACACTAGTTATTACACAATGTGGTTGCAGTGAAAAACAGCTAAACATAGTCTACTAAACAGTAAATTGTTGGAACTTACAAGCTTTTTTCCCAGTCAGAAAAAGCCACAGAAAATTTTAAATCCACCTTTAATAATAGGTATAAACTTAAATGGGAAGTAAATACAGTATGGTATACCAAATAAAGGATGAGAAAGTATTTTCAAATGGATTTTCAAAGGTAYTAAAGGAGTTAGGTGCTGTAATCTTATGGGACAGCATAAGTCGATTGTAAGCTTCACTGCAAATCACAGTTATAATGTCCACAGAAGAAGGCCTATTTTGCAGTCAAGGCACTTAACTAGGACTCAGTAGATTTGGGATTCATGCCTGGCTCTGTCTAAATCTGCAAGCAATKTGGTCACTGTCCCTCAGTTCCTCTTTCTGTGTCGCAGTACTGAGGCTGCACAGAGAAATTCAAAGGATGCAGTCGCTGTAATGTGGGGGACACACATGTTTATTTAACTTAGAGTAATTTTTGACAACTAGGAGTAAGAAGTGGGATTGATCATAAGACTTACTATATTTGCATAAAAGAATATTTATAATGTTAATTACTCGGAAGAAAAAGAAATAAAGCAGTACTTACTCCTTCCCTGTTAAAAATATGCCATAGAAGAGATTTCCTCAGAAATTTAAGGCAAATCTTTCCTCCTAAACAGGAAAATCTTAGTCATTATTATGGTGAAATAGTTTCACTCTATGAAGTAATAGCTAACCTCATTAAAACAGGAACACAGACAAAGTGGGAGYGTACATCATGTCAAACATTATGACCACAGTGTGAGAGTGGTCACAGAAGCAATGCCTCACTGCCTGGTATCACCRTCAGCAGGGCCAGGCAAGCTCAGCAGAACAATAAAGTAACTGAAATTGGAGATATACTCATCTGTAGACTAAGCTAAACATGAACTGGGACTGCAGGTCTCTTAGCTTTGCTGTGACGCCAACCTTTGGGCTTCGAAACCGTAAAAGAAGCAGATTTGCCTGATAGTGGGTGCCTCAGGTGGGAACGGGGCTGACTCAGCCTCCTGGGTGTCCCAGTGGACAGACACATGCTGAGGCACCAGCTTTGGGGCCTCCAGTCAAGACAGCTCCATCACTCACCCTCCACCTTGCTAACCCAACTAATCCAATCACTGAGACAAGGTCTTGTCTGTCCCTGTCCCTGCAGCCCTCCAGGGAGGCCAGACCTGGTGTGGACATGCATCAAGGGACACTTTCTAAACCTACAGGCTATTCATGAAGGAAAGGGGAAAGGTTTCCTTGTCAGTCCTGGCTGCTGATGCACTTCAGGGCTCTGGTTTTACTCAGGCAGAGCTCAGGCTGTGCCCTCAAGGCTGCTTGGCAGCAGGACTGAGAGAAGGCAGTGCAGCAGTGCATCTGTGACATGGGGGCCATCACTTGCCACAATCCCACTGAGGTTACAGCTCTTCTACCCTCAGTAGAGTCATATGTGTATTATTCTTCTTCAGAGGAAAATATCAAGAAAAAATCAAGAAAAATGCTGAAGAAAAGTAGCCCACAGGAGTAATCCCTTAASAGAGCCAATCCAAAACCAGTGCAGAAAGATTTTGCAGGCACTCAAGAGATGCTAGTTTCCCTGTTCCATTAGCCCCCTTTATTGTGTCAGCTACATCCCAACACAATGATAAGTTCTAAAATTTCTCTTGATATATTCAACACACAGTTCATATCCGCTTTCATTTTTTTTTTCACTGTGTTCTGGACTACATTAAAATAACTTTGTCCTCACTGGGGACATCTCTGATTACTCWCTTCTAGTTATTTCCTCATTTGTTTTCAGAGAGGAAAGGGGCTCAAACTAGAAACCTGAATCTTCAGGGAGAATGCAGACTWGGGACGTGAATTGCCTTCTTAAGAAAATGATCCTGCAACCCCAGACCTTCCTCCAGGGGAGACACAGGGATCACCAATGTCATGGCTTATGGTCAGCTACCTGCCCTGGTGTTCCTCTTTGCCTCAACACCATGATCCCAAACTTACAGCTTAGCTGAAACATAAGCAAAAGGAAAATCATTCCAAGTTTCCCTGTGTCCATATTAACCAGGATTTTAAATACCTTTGTTTCTGCAAGGGATTTAAGCCATTCCTCCAGATCCCTCTTGAAGAGCAGTGTGTTAAATTTCAAAGGCACATTAGGTTTTCTTCCTATCTCTGGTGTCCAAACAGGATGAATCTGCATAAAAGGATGTCCACAAATGAGAAAACAGGACCAGGGCCACTGATACCACTGGCTTATGCATGACAGAGCTGAGCGGGCAGTTTATCACTGTATCCTTGTATTTAGGCCAACTCTAACTTTTGGCACTTGTCCCAGCATAGATGAAAACATTTTGGGTATTAACAAGGTATAGCTGGAATTGAAAGCACAAGAACTGCAAGACACACTGTATTCCCTGGATATTTTTCCATCTCAGCAGGAGAAAGCAGATCTAAGTCTCACCCCTTTTCTCTGCTAAAGTAGTTCAAATTGGAATGGGGCAGGGGAAAAAAAGAAGGCAAAACAAAACAAAAATACTATAAAACCATAGCCTGTAAATAAACAATTGTCAGGATTACCAAAACAAAGCACTTGAAGGCAGTGTGCAGCCTTGGAGGCGATCAGTTCCCTGGAAGATCCAGAGGTTTCTCAGAACTTGCTCAGAAATTGGTGCCAGTGGTGCTGAGTGTCCTGACAAACCAGAACAACCATTATAAACTCCATCAGCTGGGCTGCAGTTCTTCCATCTGTTCTGCCAGGATCACAGGCATTCATTCYTCCAGCCACAGCTTTCCCATCTTCAGCAGCAGAATTCACCTCTCTGGAGCTCTGTGAAGGTCCAGTTGCATTCCCTTCTCGTCTGTGAACACACTTCTGACTCTTGTGTGCACCTCTGTGCTGTTCAGAGGAGGAACCAGATGAATTCCAGCTGGTCATCCATAGCTCCATGCACCTCACACACATACATGGAGATAGCATTATATCCCACATACAGAATCATAACTCCTTCTTTGGTAGGAGAATCATAACTCGGGCCTCCCTTTGGCAACCCTGTTCCCAAATAATTTATAAATAACAGGAAGAAACAGATTGACATGAAGCATGAGAGTAAAACTATGATGTCAAKTCAATAAAAAGGCAGAGGTACTCCTGCCTGGTAGGAAAGAATTGAGGGGTGAGCCCACAAGGTGGGAAATTGCTTTGTGTGTATGTTTGGAGTCTTAGAACCTCGGGGCATCCTGGCAGACTCCACTGAGGAACTCCAGCAGTGGGAACACCGTTTTACCTCTCATGCCCCCTTATAAAAAGACACATTAATCTCCTCCGTGTATTTATGGCAGCCTTTACTAGCTACATTGAAACAGTTCACCTTGAGATTTGGTTCAAACACAGCAAGTCTCCTGAGTTTTTCCCCGGCTGTTAAGAAAGAAAGAAAAACATTTGAACACTGACTTCAGGAAAGTTGCAGACAAAGGCATTACCTCTTCCCAGATGTGRATTCTGCCTGACTTTGAAGTGAATCTATTGAGCCATCCTTGACACTGTTCTGCATGTTCTGTCATTATGTTAAACTGTTAATTGTCCTACTTTCCAACCTAATGTGCATTAGAGTCATTAAGACACACTGCTGTGGCAGGCTTTTCTCTCCAGTTATCCAGTCTATTTTAAAAGRCATGTATTATCTGAGTCTCTGAGGCCTTGAGTATTTTCACCTGTTCCATGAAAACTTGCCATTTACTCTAATGGGGGCAAAAATCAGGCTCAGAATGTTCCCCTGGCATGAAGAAAGATTCACAGGTAAAAAAAAAAGCATAAAATAATAAAAGATACACAAAATATTTTAATCTCCTAAATTTTAAGGGAACATGGTCACTTTTCTGGGAAGTTGCAGCTGAAGTTTACTGCCTGCACTTTAAAATGTTACAGTGCTTCAGCTGACCAACTCCRTACTGATAAACTCACTGATGTCTGGAATAAACAACATTCTTTCAATGGTTAGAATCTATAGATAAGTGTTGGGGTGACTTTGTTTTCTCTGGAATAGCAGCACTTTTCCAAAACACTCTGTTTGCTCTGGTCCTGTTCCTGCCCTCCCAGTTTTAATACAGCACAGTCCACTAACAGGGATACTGAATGCCACTAYTAGGGATTTCAGGGATACTGAAATAAATCTCCTGCACCTCCCTCAACTGAGATTAGGATCTACCTCTAAATTTATAGCCCAGCATTAGCTCAATATTCAAGTTTTGTTTTCATTTTTTAACCAGAAGGTCTGTTATGTCCTCACAATTCTCCTGGCTGGTTCACAACTAGAGAAATACAYAAGAGGTCAGAAAATTTATTTCACTGCTTCAACAAGAAATTAATATAATTGATTAGCCACACTATCTCAAGGCTAAGATCCATGCTTTGCAGAAGAAATTCATAATATCCTGAAAGYTGAAATCCTGAAATATCATTTCACTGCTGTGAATAAGACCAAATCAGCTATTCGCTGCACTCAGTATATACTGAGTATATACAGCATAGTGAACAGAATGATAAGCCAGCACTGTAACGAAAGCAGCAAACCATGACAAGGTTAATCCCTGCCATTAAGAGTGACTATAACACACCTTGTTGATATTAATAAGGTCTTTGAGCTTTATTTTATAAAAGGCTTAATAAGTCATAGTGGGAAGTTGACCCAAATATGCTGCTGATGCTTTTCTGTCATCRTATGATATGCCTACTTTGCAGCTGGTAGAGTAGGATGCTCTGTAGACCCTGCTCCTTAATCAGAGATTAAAGCAGCTATCGTGGTTGTAGATATGGAAAATGCTAAGAAATAGTCTGCATCTTACAGAGTTTTACAGTGYCATTCAAGACCTATTCTGAGACCCACAGCACAGCCTGTGAAACTCACAATCAGGATTCTAGCCTCTGCACCCCTTCTTTCCTGCATTTCATTTCTCTGCTATAAAAATGAAATATTGTCAGCATTAYACTTTTACTTAATCCATTCCTTTATTGCTAACAAGATGGTAAGATCTTTAATAGCTACTCCACTGAAATCAGCAAGACTAAAACCCCTAACAGAGCAAAGCATGTGCCTGAGCAGTCACCCATGACTCACAGCTCTTACCAAACTGCAACTGAGGAGTGGTTTTATGGGCAGAATTTAAAGATAAAATGCAAATGTTTCCTTACAAACCGTATGTTCAGTGTGCTTAGGGTTGGAGGGTTCAAGGTTTTTGCCCTGAAGTCTTATTGGGYGTTCTCTCTGTTCAAAACTGTTCTACAAGCAATTCATGCAAGTAGTCTGCAGATTATTCCCAAGCTATCGAAAGGATGTCAACAAACTGGCAGCTAAGCTCTGTTGACTGGTTTTAATTGAATGCATCAAACTCTTTATATTCTACTGGGGTCTTTTCCCTGTAGTTAWATTACTGGTATAGACAATCACAACAGTTTTAAGAAAAAGATTGATCCTGACTTGTATATAAGCTATTCAAAAGAGAGCTTCTCATAAAGAACTGTGAAGCCAAATTGTCATCYTTAACCAAACTTTTCCTAAAAGTCATCACTTCAGTATTGCACAGTGGAAAAGTTAAACCTCATTATGGGCAGGTACTGAGAAGAACAGCAGCAACAAAGTGGTTATATGATACCACAGCTCCATGCTGCAGCCTTATCCCAGCTCACCTCTATCTCATCCACTTCCCTTCGCTATTTAATCATGAGATCTCTGCAGACACATGCTGTATTACCTACTGCTAAATGCAATAGGGCCCAACTTGTGRCCATGCAAATGTTAATTTTACTGCCAAGTTAGATATCTACCACCAACAATCATGAGTATTTTGCTGTGAAGATGAGCAAARAAATGAAGATTACTGGAGCTGAGAAGAAATGTTGGGTTGTGTTTGCTTCTCTGTTTGTTTTTAGGCATGGAACTTTCTTGGTGAGCTTAACCCAGCAGGTAGCTAAAGACTACACAGCCACTAACTCACTTTCCCCTGCTTCCAGTGGGTTGCGGTACAGAATTGGGGGGAAAATAGTAAAGTTTGTGAGTTGAGACAAAGGCAGTTTAACAGGACAGAAAAGGATGGGATTATTATAAGGTTAGAATGCAAAAAAGTGATTGCTCACCACCCACCAAGTGATACCCAGCTGCTGAGCAGCAGCCTCTGACCACTTTCCCCCTAGTTTCTAGGTTGAGGATGATGCCATATAACATGGAAAATCCCATTGGCCAGTTTGGATCAGTTGACCTGGTAATGAATCCCTCCATTTTCTCGTGCTCCCCAGTCTAGCAGCTGCTGTGGTAGTGAGAGAAGCTGCAGAATCCTTGACTAAGTGTAAAAACTGCTTAGTGACAGCTGAATCATCAATGTGTTATCAACATTRTTCGCAKACTTAATTTAAACCATAGCATTATACCAGCAACTAGGAAGAAAATTAACCCAGCTAAAACTAGTACAGTAGCTGAAAGTAGAAAAKGTTCAACTTCTTGGTTGACAAATTAGAAGTAAAGCTAGCACACAAAGGTGAGTAGTTGACTTCAGTCAAGGKAACATTTTCTGACATCCTGTTTCTGCTTTTGTATTCTCTTGCTCTTGGTACGTTGTTTGTGATTTCTCCCCTCCCAAGCAGAAAATCAAAAGCTCTTTTCTGATGTCTTTTTGGCTTCTGTCTCATCAGTCCTGTTCGAAGGTAAGCAGGTCTTAGCTATGGCCTTCTTATGAGAGAAAGGCTTATGAAGTGTATTTTAAGCAATTTCTGAAGGCTGTGTGATAGATCTTTGTCACCAGGAGAGCCCACATCAGCCCCATCTATGGCATAGAAGCCATAACTGCCCATTCCTTAGGGTACTCACTCAGGGAATTCAGGATCAAGGAATACATATACCAGATGGGGCATGGCMTCTTCAATGCCTTTTGCTTCATTGGCTTGTTACCAGCAATCTTTGATTCTGAGTGTGTGAAAAATCGAGTGCAAAATGCCACAAATCCTTGCTAAAATATTTATGAACAGAAAGATGTAATGATAAGGTTTTGAGGCTGTTATCATGATGAGTAACACTGTATGTGACCTCAGCACAGCTCACTCAGTGCCACTGTAATTTCTGTTCAAAAATTATTCATCCCAGCAGAAGGTCRTGCCATCTCAGTGAGCTGTCATGAATTTCCCAGGCAGTGTGGGAGCACGTGTTTGGATTTAATGAAAAAAAGCCCACTCCCAAAAGTTAATGATAGAGGTTGTTACAAGGTCTAAGCAAAGCAATTATTTTAAACTACAAGCCAACAAAACATWCTCTTTGTTTGTTTTTCTGGGAGTTATCCTTGATTTTCAGAGCTGGAAGACAGCTACAGGCAAGAGGGCAGCTAAGCTAGTCAAGGAGGAGCTGCAATTAGTTTCAAAAGCCCCTCTGAGTAGTGTGGGGAGGTGCATGAACACCCCTCCTGAGGCTTTGGTGAGGAATAAGGTGCCTGACTACACATTTTAAACAGGATCTGCCCCTAAGTTCACCTGCTAAATCAAAGGCGAGTCCTGGTGGGAAACAAGCAGGAAATGAGACAATGCCAAAGATAAGGTTATAAAGGAAACTTTGGGGGGAACAACATGAGCAGCAAATAACTGGAGACCACATCTGCCTGGTGGAAATCCAGTACGATTTATCTTTCTCAGACAGAGCTGAAGAACAAAGAGAAAACTGAAATGCTTAGAGATATGCAGGAACAGGGAACAGGGTTTTTTTTTCAGCATGTGCACAGAGGAACCTGGCAAAAAAGAGAAGGCTTCTTGCCATACCCAGAATTGGGAGCAAGCAGAGGGAGAGAAATGTGCCAGTGTGTTATCCTTTTGTTGTGCATAGAGGTAAAGTTTTGCTGRAAATAAACCTTAAGTAGAGTAACTCTGATTGATTAAGTAGATTGCTTCACCACCCTGGCAAATTCATCAGGTTTGCTTCTGCTCCTGCTCCAGCCTTCACATCAGGTGAAATGGGCAGARGTGTCCAATTGCAGCATGAGATCTGTGTCCCATCTGTGGTCTCTGATTGTTTCCCAGAGGAATCATTAGCTCACCTCATGAAATGGATTCATTTGTTTGTTTGTTTGGTTCTCCTGCTGCTGCTGGTACTGGATTTCCTGGCGCTGCCAGCCCTGCAGGAGTGATGAGATTGGTCCCCTGAGGCAGCTTCAATAGCTGTTGGCAGCAGCCCTCCTCACAGGTCCAGTGTCAGGCTTCCAAGGGTGACAAGAGATGGCAACAGGTGGAAAAGAAAATTCAGGAAGAAAATGTTAATTTTTCTTTTTCAAGTTCAGGGGAAAAGAGTAAAGGGGAGAGCAGAGAGAGCTGTGAGGGGAGACTAAGAAGAAAAAAACATCGCATTCTGTTTTACATTTTAGTCCTCCTCTTCATGTCCCACATGTTTCTTTTTAAACATTGCAGAGTTTCTGTGATACAAAATAGCCAGCATAATATCTTTGTGCCTTCTCACCTTCAGACCGAATGCCTGCATTTTTTTGTCATCTAAAATCAACCAAAACTAAGAACAGTATGACAAAAGAAGTAGGGGTAGGACATGTATTTTGATGCAATAATCTTGAAGAATGCCCAATGCTTCCAGACTGTCTTACAGAAAACTGGACTGTCACATTTTCTCTTCAGTCATTTCTTACAAATTGAACGCAATATGGCCCTTCTCTTGTCTGGAAACTGTTGTAATAACTCTTCTTTTTTATTTTTTTCCCCAAAGTTTCTGATATGGTCTGACATGGAAGAAATAAACTTATGACTGCACTGGGGACACGTGAGTGCCATACAAGGTGGGGACACACAAACAGATTTTGTAGCTGGTCCTGGATCACTCTCCCTGAATTACACCATCAAATGCCTCTTAGTGCCCCATTTTAAGTTAGATTGACCAAATAATCAAAAGTCTGATTTTCGTTATTTTTATACAAATTTAGCTCCTTTTGTTGGGGTACATGTTCAAACTCCAAATATGAAGGTAGAAGAATTTCCTCAGAATTTTACCCAGAAATAATTTCCAGCTGAGATGAACATAATGTAGTCTAAAAAGTTGACTGTTATATTAGGTTGCGATGCCCATAAAAATTACTTTTAATTCCTTTCTTTGATCTTCAAAGTGAATTTGTCATTGGTGTATCTCAGGTTTTGTGTTCTCTTCCCASTATTGATTACATACTTAATTTCCAGTAGATTAAAAGGTTTATTCTTGTTAATCTATTTTCTACTGGCTTAATGGATTTGGGCATAACAAATTCAAAGATGCTCCTTATTCTCATGTCCCAAAATATGTGCTTAAAAGTATATAAAACATTCAAATCACACTGCTCCACAATTCCTTATTAAAAGTCTATTTTCCTTGCTGTAAAATGGGAACAGTTGAATATCAGCATTCATATCAAATGAATCATACTCCAACAAATTTAGCACAGATTTAAATAATGAGATATGTTACACTTCGGTGTAAAATTATTATAAAACTGATGAAAATTGCACAGTTAGGCAGTTTATTCTAATTTGGCAAAACTGGTCATGCAAATCCAAGTCATTTGGCAAAGATGATGTCCAAGAAAAGCTCCTGAWAAGAAACGCCGCTACTCAAGCTGATATAAAGAAAACACAGTAAAGATAGTACCATGTATTCCTTAAACAAAGCAGGTCATATCTCAGAAGCAAGGAGATTTAATACAAAYTTCCTGACAGGTTTGTAGCTGTAACCTGATAGGATGTGCATCCTTYCATTCTCTAAGCGTTGTGTGCCTGAGGGAGGTTTTGTTGACTTGAACAGATTTTCTCCCAAATGGTACCAGCCTAAGTGAAAGAATCAAGCAGACATTCTGCTGGTTAACTAAAAACCTGAGGGAAAATTGGGTGATATAGCATTCATCGTATTTTCTCCACCCCTAAGATGTTGCAAGATACGATCAAATGCAAGATGCTTAATCTTGTTTGCATATTTTCCCATCATTTTATGCAAGACGCTGTGAAAAAATGTWGCGTGAAGCAAGTACTGCTTTCCATGGGCAACAAACACAAACTGTTTTAAGGTGTGTTCAAGGACAGTTCTGTTCATTTCARACTTCCTTTGGTGGTTCAGGCTTTGCAGATTTTTCAACCTCAATTGTTATKCAGGACACTGAAAGCTATATGAAAATTTGATAACATTTGTACTTGAGAGACATGACAGTGTAGTAATACAAGTCTGATTACTTTGGTTTAAAAYATATTAAGGTTAGAGATTATATTTWAAARTGTAATTCATTTCTGGCTTACTTGTGATGACTTGCTGAGTGGTTAATTACTGCTTGGAGGCAAAAATTGTGGCACAGAGGTCATTTTAAAAAAGAAATATTTAGGGAGTGCAAAAGAAAGGCAGGGGTTCATTTTTTCAGGTATGGTTACTTTGTCCAGAAGGGGATACATTTTTATAGCATGCATAAAGCAGAAATATCTATTTTGAAGCAAAACCACAGTATTTTCTTTTTGTTTTTAGAACCAACCATTTGACTGCTCTATAATATTGTTAAACAGGTCTTTCATTGTTACTAGTTGCTATTGCAATRCTTTYCCTRCCACTGAAGTGGAAATTTTAAAKTTTKTTGTCYTAGTATTACAGGTAATTTTCAGCTCTCCATCAAATTCTGTTGATGATTGATACATGAAGAAAATTTCGTGATGGAAGTGTGGTGAATAAGAAAAATTGAAAATAAAGTAAATATTTTTTATATTTTAATTGCATTAATTTCATATTGCCTAAATCTTGAATTTGATACCTGCCAATGAATTTGACACCTGTTCTGAATGTTAATCCAGAACATTTCCTCTCATCAGCATCATGCCCAAACTTGACTGCCTCCTGTTTCCCAGGAAACCAAAGCACCTTGCAAACTCYGATCCAACAAAGTGAGTCAGGTTTTTAGTTGAGCACCTCAGCCTAATGACAAACCAAGGAAATAAATTTGCTGTCTCAGAGACCTGATTAGAAATGGGATTTGTTGCTACCTGTCTGAAAGCTGGTAAAACACAGAGGCAGAGAWCAGGACTGTTACATCAGCTTAGTTAATGGAAGCCAAGGGAACAGCATTTTCTCAAATGTATGGGACCCCAAACAACTTACTTTTTAATGGGAAACATAAACACTCATGTTTCATGGAATCGAATAGACGTGCTGAATTCTGACAATTTAACAAGAAAAAATGTGTTTCTGGTTCAAGTGTTCAGACTCTTACCCAGAAAAAAACCCTTGCAGTAGATATATATCACTCCATCTGGACTGCATGCAATTAACAGTCTGTTTTTTTAAAAATTGTCTTCACACAGGAAGGCATTTTTCTCCATCTTTTTCTATTTAWCCCAAAGTTTAAATCAAGATGGTTGACAATGGCAGGGAGCCCTGCCTTCATCCCAGAGCACCTGTTTGTGTCCCAGGATTCCATCCACCAAGAAGTCCCTTTTCAGTGTGCTGGGCCATAGTCCAGTAAACTGAAGCAAAAATGAAGCCATTGGAGATTTACCTGACTTTTTGGTATCTCAGAGTAGTCATTTTTTATTAATTTGATTAATGTAAGGCTAAAGCCTTTATGAAAAACTGGGTTCTAACAGGCTCTGAAATAGATTTTGCTTTAATTAGRCACTTGCCACTCCCTGGGGAACAGATATGCATTCACAGCTACACAATTTCTACATTGCCAGGATCTTTYTCACTGCTGGCACAGGCTCCTCCATTACAGGCTGTTTTATGTGCCTACAGGATGAGCTGCACATAATTTCTTATTTTACCATTTCCCCAGGTACTTTATATGTATCTTACTATCACCCAGAAATGGCCATACCAGGTCATATCAAAAGTGCAGTAGCTCATTCTCCTCGGTGATTGGAGCCAAAAGTAGATGTTTAATATAAAATTTAAGATTTAAGGACAGCATTACATCCCCATTAGGCACTCTCAGTTTCCAATTTTCTGTGAGTTAGAGWAGTCAGCATGACTTAGAAAATACAGATAAATGCACGTAGAGGACTTTCAGTGATTAAACTTGTTTTAATCTGAACATTCCAGACTTGGATGACTTGCAAAGATTTTGAGGAAAACAGCTTTCTGCTGCCACTATAGGAGAAAGGGAAGAGCTAACTTGGGCATGCTTTATGCAAAATTCAGCAAAATATATCTACTCTTCCTGTTGTGTTTTTAAAGGGATATTAAATGGCACATGAAAATGTATTTCCTATTGAGGCACTGAAATGCACCCTGTAACCACATAGCCCCCAAAAGCTGCGCTCCCATGCACCCAAGAAGTTGTGGGTAAGTGGAAAAGAAATACCACCAATATGTTAGATCAGATCTTCACTGTTAATTTTCTACTGCTTTGAGGTTGAAAAGATCAGGAAGAAAAGCCTATTTCCGCAATCACTATGACTAGGTTGTTGGACAGATTAAACTGAATTTCCTTGAATTGAATTATGTGTTCTGGCCTGGTTCGTAGGCTAAGACTTCATTATATTCTGATTTCTGCCTCCAGAGCTCATCTTTCAAACATTTAATTTTAATAAAATTATTTTTCTCTTTTTAGTGTCAATATCTCTCATTGACTGTCAAAACCGTTCCTTACCAACTATATTTCATATTCTCAGAGGTGYGTGAGCTGTCATGTTACAGATACTCACGTCTTTATCCCCCTTTCCCATTTTTAGTCATATCTTTTATTTCCCTTCTCTCTTTCTCTCCCATGCAGCTCTGAGGGGCCCAGTCCCAGCATTCAGACAGGAGGGATGCTGCACAGGGAGGGGACAGAGGTAAAAGATACAGAACTGTGCTTTCTGTAAGTCTGTATATTCGAATTAAACYGAGAGTTTTAAACAGCTTTTAAGTCCAGATGATGAGAACATTAACATATGTATTTAGATAAGACTCTGAGCAACAAACCCTACAACTGTTTCAGTTCAGGAGATGTGCTGGAATCCCTCAAGTTTTCCTTTTCATCTTCTTGCCTTGGCCCAGGAAGCACAGGGCTTGAACTCAAAAGGCCAATCCTATTTAGTTTCCTTGGCATGGATTTTACATCTATGCCCAAATGGTATTTTTGTTTATCAAATATGGAAAGAACAGAGATACTCTAAAGCAGAATAYATATGCCTGTAAATTCTTTGGGGATTAAACAGGGGGTATGCCAGAAGCCTTTAAACTMTGTTATTATTAGAATAATTTCATAGGCCCATGTATCCAGCTGCCCACTCGCATGATTTTATCAAGAATCACCCGGTAGCAGACACAACATTCTCTTCTGGCATCTGGAGATTACATGACAATTTCCACTTTCATTTATAATAAAAAAAAAAAGCTCCAAAGAAGCTCACAAAGAAGATCTTGAAACCAGGAACAAAATATAAGCAGCAAATAAAAAGACCACATTTTTTAAAATTGATTTTGAAGTCTGTCTCAGCAGAGTCTGAAGGCGTCCCTGATGGTTTCAGGCTGGTGATTATTGCAAGCAGTTAAGGCTTAGCTCTGAGGCTGGCTCTGACCCCTGCAAATTTGTACAGAGCTGGGATTTAGGGTCTTGGCTCTTGGTCTGACTAATCTGGGAAATAAAAGACATGTAATAAGGAAGAAAGTACTGCTAGGGAAACAAGACAYGCAGCACTCAAGGAGGGACAGAGACAAATGAGGGGTGAGCCCTCAGCAGAGACAGAAATGGTGTCAGTGTCTTGGTTACAGCACACCTGGCTGTGGTCCTCAGCAGCCATGAATCACTTTGGGATTCTTCAAGATGAAGAGACTTCCCTGAGTACCAGTTATCATTACTGAACCATGCAGATCTGTTTTCACAGCTGGATGCCCTGATGCCCACAGCTGGCGCTGCTTGAAGCAGTGCTCATTCAARCCACCTGCCAATGCAATGCCRCAGATCAGCCAAATGCCAGCATTGRAAGTGTGTCTATGCCTCAAAATTAGTTTCTTTGCAATTTAAATTAGATACATCAACCTAATGTTTGATGTCCTTMGTGACAGTTTGAAGGACATTCCAAAAAAAGAAAACCCTGTCCCAACAACATTGGCACTTTATACATTGACAATAAATCTCCCCATATCTTAATTTGCAGTATGAGGAAAAATAGAAAACTTTAAGAAAGGTAATTAATTTCTGCACTGATAAGAATCTCCTTTGTAAATCAGAAAAAACATTTCACTCTTTCCAGACTAATACCATTAACTACTGTTCTGAAAGAGCTTATCTCAAAACCCCTCTCCCCAATTCATTAAGTGCCAAGATTTTATCAAGCTGAGTCAGGTGAAGACCAAGGGGCAGGAGAGCCCTTCACAGAGCAGATAGATAAAAATTCATACTTCCTACTACCCCGTTTAAAGTCAAAGGGAGCTGGCCTTCTTTTAGCCTTCCTTCCGTAGTTTTAACATTTGCACATCTAGGAGTGAACCTCTTTCCTCCTGCTCAGAGAGTGCTGACTGAAGGAGGTAACTTTGGAGGATCAGGAAGGCATTCTTCCAGCCAGGCCTATGWAGACCCTAAACTCATCCCATCTTCTTCCCAGCCCCACAAAGGCAGTGTTAGGGTGTTAGATTCCAGTGTAACWCTCCCATTAAAGCACTTCACAGAGCCATTTATCTCAGCAGTTTTGCAGCCACTGTCCAAACTGCAGCTCAGTGCACCATCCCAGGATSTGGAGATGGGCAGGGSCTGTGCACGTTCATGGTGCCACCCYGGTGGGAACTCAGGGAACTCATGTCCTGGAGCAATGTGGAAAGTAGCTGGTGCATCAGTTTAATTAACTTGCAGTTTACGTTGTCTTCACTTGCATGTGTTGGGATCAATGACTTACTGTTCARTCCCTTCCTAATGTTTTACTGGAAACTGCACTTATATTTTACCTGGTTTGAAAACACAGCTATGTACTATATTTATTGCCACTCAGCACTTTTTCTCTGAATCCTCATCTATTTCCAGGCACTGCAATACCCTTTTTGCCCTTGTCCAGTTTGAAAGTTAACAGAGCTTTTATTCAGTGAGTGGCAGGCTTATTSGCTGTCAGACACCCCATGGACGTGAATTTTATTTTTTTTTTTTTTAACAAAAAGAGTTTTGAAAAGATAAATTAAATCAATGCTTTACCTTAGCTCTGAGTTGTTCAATGAAATTCAGCTAGGACTGATCCTCTAGGTGAATTTGTTTACAGTGACAGCACGTTCAGTGGAGAATCCCATTTCCAGGATTACTGCAGGAATAAGGCACCATCTGTCCATGGTCTCTGGGTGATATGAGGGAAGCTGGGCCTGATAGCACAAGGCTGATCCTGTCCAGCCAGGGTACACATGTGGTGTTTTTACCATAGGCTGTCTGAGGAGGTTTCATTTTCAGGACAGTCTCTATTGGTCTACCTCCACTGCCTGACTTCTGTGGCCAGGTTAACTTTGTCTCRATGCATCACTTTTACAAACTTAGGGAAAAATTCTCCCTTAGGCTTCATGTTCCAGGGAATCAGTGAGTGTACAACATCAGAGTCCTGCCCCTCCCCAGCACAGAGCACAACCAGAGACAGCAGCCAGGGCACAAGTTCTAAGAAAGAGCTGTAATCATCTTGTGGTCACTCATAAGTGCTAAAGTCAAATTTATGAGCTTCTCCTGCACCCACAGGTTCTTTGCCCAATCTTATAAAGGACTCGATTTCATTCCCAAAGGCTTCCAGGACTCAGCTTCTCAGCCTGCCTATCCCCTGCTATGCTGACAACTATTTTTTCCTCATCCATGCATTCAAAGCAGAAGCTAAGAATGCAAAGGTTATTCACTTCCAAAAGCCTCTCTCCATGGACAGGTCTGTGATGTCTCTGATGATGAATAGCACCATGCTGGCATGCAAATTTGCTAAGTGTAACCAAGGAAACAGGGTCCTTACTTAATACCATACACTTCTCAGARCATTTGCTGGAGGCAGAATAGCATSTCTGGTGTSTGTATGCTGTCACCCACCTCYGGGAATGCAATGTAAAAATAATTATATATGTATAATGAAGACTAGAAAARAAATGTGTTGTATGTAAATACAGTCAGACAGTCCTCTCAATGAATGGACTGATTTCATCRGGAAAGCTGATGGAGCAGAGTAACAGTACTGATGTGGTTTTGATTCCTGCTGGAAAGCAGAGTAGATTCATAGGAAAAATGCCACTGCTTAGGCCATCTAGGTAAAAATCTTTAGTTAAAATATGTCTGGCCATGTGGAAAGGTCTAATGTGCTGGGAGGGGAGCAAGATTATGGCATGTGTGGACATCAGTGGTGTCTTAAAAAAAAACAAATAAACAAACAACTTGACATATTGAGACAGACTGAATAATAGAGGGGCTGATGTGAGGGATTATGAGTTAATGAACTAAGGCTTGATGCTGCCCTGATGTGCCAGTCGTCCATAATGTACCCAGATAAGTGCCTGCTGAAGGGGATTATCTGGGACATGAACCAGGGAATATGAACTGAGATGGAACTTGGGAAGTTTTAACTGGTAAGTTAAAATAAAAAGCAGATAGCCACGATCCTCTTGTCTTCTCTCAATCCCTGATATTCATCTGCTGCCTCTCTGGGTTCTTCATTAGGTTCTTTAGGTTTAGAGGTCAGAGTTCCACTCTGCTAATCCTAAACCCAAATGCTAAAAAACCTTTTAGACAGAAGTAACATTCTACCACTTACTCAATGGACCATAACATAAAGAATCTCAATCTGTATCTATGAATGGGACATGAATAAATGAAGAAACACACATCTCRTAATATCATTGATGATGAATGGAAACATTTGAGCTGTTTCAAGTGAATTGCAAGAAAGTTCAGTCATCCAATGCATTTTGAAGGAGAACTGCAAAACCAGGACATCCTCTCAAAGCTTCTGGAAATTTATCTAATGTGTCCCAGAACGATGATAGTAGGAAATGTCAGGAAAAAATGTCTTTCTATGGTTTTCAGTATTTCCTGACTTCCTTTAAACCAGCAGTAYCCAAAAAAAYMCCAAAAAAWTTTCATMATTCCACTTTTTCTCCCACAGATTCCAAAAAGTGCCAACATGTGAGAAAACATGTAATTTAACCCTATTCCGAACCTCAAAGATGTMATATTGGAAAAGCTCAAGTTAAATGTTACTTTCTGTTCCATGTGTTGTCTGTGTCTCCTTTTGGCTCATCCACAACTTTTGTGACAATCYCAATGCACTTTATACCAACAGGACTTCTGTAATTTGGGGTTTTTTTTTCACATTGTGTTTTTTTGATTCATTTTCTAAAAAAATGGATGTTACAAGGAACAAAGATACCTTTCTGATGTGGGTGGTGACCTACTTGTTGACGGTCTTCTAGTGTGACTCAAAATTGGAGCACCATGTACTAATTTAATTTTACTGGGAAGTTTATGAAACCAAATTGAGCTCCAAGTTCTGCACATTCATGGCAAAAAAGCCTCATGTGTCATTATGATGTCACTGAGTGTCACAAAGACTGGATGCAGACKGACTGAATGTGGAGGACCTGGAAAACCCTTTTTATGAGAAAACATTGATGCCAGGATGAAATGCAAGAAAGGTGGCATGTTAGCTAGAGAAAATGTAATAGTCACAGGTGATCTATGGGTTTAGGTTATTCTGTGACAGAATAAAAAGTACAGCAGGGAACAAGTGAACATTGACAGAAGAAAAATCAATAATTTTATAAAAAATAATAATCCCAGAATCATTGTCACTAAGGAAATCTTTGAAATATTAGACAGGTAGACCCTTCAGAAGATTAAAGAGACAAGGACTATTTAAGAAAAGTAAGACAAACATATAAAATGTAATTAATAATACCAACCATGCCAAATGGGTTCCCTTATTTACTTAATTTACCTTGGGTCATAATACAAGAACATAAAAGTAATGAAGGAAATGTTAGAAGTTAAAACAATGAACAAAGCAAATACTTTTCATAAAAATATCTGTAAAATAGYACTTTCCTTTGAATGCTTTCAAACWATTTTAATGAAGTTAGGCCTCAGACTTACTTAATTTGAGAGGACTACACAAGTGGGTGATTTGCAAACACCATACAGAAATTTTGTATAGTAGTTGAGAGMAGAACTCATTTTCTTTTTTACTCACTGCCTTCAAACAATTTAGRATTGCACTGTAGAGTTGCTACAGGACACCACTGAAATAAGGGACACAGAAATTTTCTGTATCTATTAAGAACCTTATATGAATGGTAAATCAGAAGACTCTGTAAATGTCTTTGTGCAAGCATGTACATTATTTAATTGCATGTGTACCATAGGGAAGGAGGTGGAAAATCCCCTAAGGAAAGAAATGTAAAGGAACCAATCTCATAGGATTAAGTCCTTTACAATGGTAGCCATAAATAAAAGCTGTTTAATTCCTTTTAAAAACACATGCAATAGATATTTCTGSAACTATTAATAAATACAATCTGTACAGACTACAACAGTGTGGAAAAGTGAGACTGAAAATGATCCATCAAGAATCCTCTGAGGTATTCAGGTCAAAGAACACAGTCACTTCCCTTTGCCCAAATACTGATGATAATAATAGTAAGAAAAAAAAGATTGTTATCTCATGAAGCAAAACAGCGATGGAATATGGAAATTATTTAAGTTTTGTTTATACACCATATGTTTCAACCCCAGTTTAGAACGARTACTGTTCTTACTGGTAAAGAAGCTACTAAGGAAGAAATTAAAGTGTGTAATTAATGTTACAACATCACATTAACACATAAATAATTTCTCTGACAGGTCATACAATTCACATGCATATTTTATTAAACTGTAAGAAATAATTTTCTGACTGACCCTGATCTTCCTGCATGCTTTGAAGTTTGAAAGCCAGCAGTATAGCCTATAAGTTTAAAGAAATTTAGAAAGAATTGCGAAGTTAAAAGGTACTTTTGATGTTTGTTCTTTCYCTTCTATCACAAGGGCATTCAATACAGATGGAGTAGAAAAACATTAATGCCTATGAAATTTCCATAGCAATCATGCTCATTTAACTCTTTCTAATCACTTAATATAATTAAGGCTGGAAAGTGCTATTCATTTGGAAGGGGTGTGAAGATGGTGCTTGGAATTTCCCATCTCGTTGCCCGTGGATTCTTCTCTTGCTGTCATTGCACACTTTGCCAGGAGTTACTGCTCACACTGAGAGAAAGCACCTTCAGCTCTCAAAATGCACTGCAGCTCTTCATGTCTCTCAGGGTCAGATTCATACAACAGCCTTTTGCCCTGGAATCATCTCCAGTATCTCTGCTGACACAAAAAGGCATCAGATTGCCAGATAACTTCCACTCCCTTGTCCAGACAGCCTTCTCATCCTCACCACCCAGACAACTGATTCCACAAGCAGGCTGGACTGCAATGGGACACATCTGTAGGGTGTGACTGTGGCATGTGGTGGTCAGCTGATTTTTAGTTCATCTCTTTTAAACAGTGGAAAGTTGAAATCTGGCTGATAAATGGGCCAGGCTGGCCATGCTGTGAATACCRTCCCTTTGTCTCACTCACAATTCTGCAAGTCTAATAGGAGCTGAGCCCATTTCCTGTCATGGAGCAGAGGAGAAAGTGCAATTTGAGGAGTAAATGAGCACCAGAACTGCTGAAGTTCATGTGAATTTCCCTAAGGACAGATACTCATTTTACAACAGGTAAATCTGTATCCATTGAGAGCACTTCTGGCCACTAACACCAGCAGGTGGAAATATGCCAYAGGGTAAATGCCTTGGTGGAAGTATTTCACCTTTAAATGTGGCAATTCCAAAGCATTGTAGCAAACCCTTCACGTGACTTTCTGGTGGTTATTCTTGGAAGCATTGTAAGTTTTGAGCTGAGAAAGCAAATGCAACTAATGAAAGAAAATATCTCACAGGGAGATTTCAGAGAGCAGTAAGTTTGAAAAAGGAATCAAAAATGCCTCAGCAAAGGTTATAAACTCAGCTCTACCCTGTCTCCTGAGCACAATGTTTCAAGCAGTCCCACCCATCTTGTGTATTTAAGTGCAATTTCCCATTAAAATTTAAGAATCATAGATTAAAGGGGTCAGGGGTTATTCATCTCCACACTGAACTCCATCTAAAACCTAAAAACAGAAAGGAATACACCCACAGGCGCTTGAAATAATCCCTACATGTATGTCATGTGAAATATCATGAGATTTTTAAAAGCACATTTAAATCAATTAATCATAATAATAATTTCATAAAGCAGATTTCTCAGAAGTATTGATTTAAATTCCTGCTAAACTATTAAATAAAATTACCTGGCCACCAAAGATGAGGTTTTAAGTCTCCCAGTTGGTGCAACAGTCTCTGTTTGCCAGCTGTATTGTAATAACCTAAAAGTTAACATCTCTGACTTTATAATTATTTGAATTTTAATGAACAAGATGAATTAAATCTTTCAGCTTAGCTGCTTATGCTGTGAACTAGCCTGAGTTCCTGAAAGATAAGAAATATATTGTGCTTATTCAACAGCTTTTCTGTGTGGAGACAGACAGCGGAAAAGAAGCCAGGTTTCTGTGGAATTTAAACTCATTATTAAAAAAAACTTGATAAGGGTAATTATGAATATGAGTTGTAGAATTAATTATTGAGTTTGAGAAGAGCTCCGAAATGAGAACACGGTTCATTTACCATGTCTAAGGATAGCTTGCTTTACTAAAGAGAAGGTGTCTGTCTATATATCATATATATATATATATATATATATATATATTATTATATCTCTATATATATATATTACATATATATATATATATATATATATATATATATATATATATATATATATATATGTGACATCTTAAAACAGTCTAAAAATACAGCTGAAGGAGTATCAAAGAACATATAATTTCTGCCAGTTTTAATTCTTTTTTCCTTGTTGCTGAAGCCTTTATCATCCTTGCTGGTATCTACATTTCACACAAAAAATATTGAACATCTTTTAAGTTTTTCCATTCCCCCAGAATGAAAAGGATGCTGGGACATTGGTGCAATTTTCCAATAACACGAGCAAACTAAATGGGAGATAAGTGGATGGTGAAGCTGGCTCATTTCCAGGCTGCAGATTCATTACCAGCATGGCAGATCTTGCAGCCAAAAGTATCAGATCTTCTATGCATAGCAAAATAGAGAAGGCTATGAATATTAATATGAATCCATTTTCCTTTTTGAATTGTGCATTGTGCAAGTAAAACAGACACAGCTGTATCATATACATACACACACACATACACACATACATACATGCAAATTCATGTGCAAAGACTGACTCTCTTCAGCTACATGGATACTGCTCAGCATGGAAATTTACAGCTCYAAGTGGGGATTAGCAGCTGCTTAGGGATTTAACCTCATTTTTTATGCAAAAATTCCAATCAGAGCTTAAATAAGGAGTTATTGATGAGCTAGATATATTTGCAGGTGTTTCYATCCAGTACTGCTCTTCTCTTCCTGTCTCATATTTTTCCATGTTAAACACCAGGAGCAATGTTTTAAACAATAGGAAATGTAAGTCTCTACAATCATGTGTCTTTAAACTGTGCACACTGCAATTCTTTGAGTGAGGACCAGTATATTTTAATGTTGTTTTTTTCCATCACGTATTTTTTACCCGGTGAGATTTTTAGCATGCTAAACATTGAAAAATGCCTTCATTCCCCAGAATTATAAAATAGTCTTGGAAGAGTAAAAGAGCCKCTCTGTCGCATACCTTTGAGTCTGAATATTTTGATTTCCTGTGTAATTTCAATTTCGCTGTGAATCAGTACTATCTACAGTAAACAGAAAGCGGAACTGGAGCTTGCTGATGTTATGGTCTGCCAGGAACAGGAGCTGTTATTGCAAGCCTGAAGAATTTTATACCTCTCTGATAGCTTGTATTCCATCTGAATCTTATTAAACTGCTTGTGCCTGACCTGGAGCCTGGAGCCTTGGTGAGGAACCTTAATGCTAATAACAAAATAGACCTTAATGAACCACAGCTTCAAAGAGAAATAATAACAAATTTGAATGACTTCTTGGAAAGGGTTTTACTATCAGCTGTGATTAACAAAATAAATAATATGCCAGGAAACCAACTGCTACGTTTGTTTGCTTCTGCCTCTGTTTTGACTGCCTGACTGGTCTTTGAGCTCCTTTATCCCAAAATGTGTGTCTCAGCCTGATGCCAAGAGTAACATCCCTGTTCCGCTCACAGTGTGAGATACAGTAGGAGGTCRGCATTAGAGGCACCTGGCAGAACTGACATTGAATATGCAGTAAAATTATCAAAAAYGCAGCAGATCAATGTACAAGAGAAAACAGAGCTGTGAAACATGAGTTACACAGCAGAACTATAGACACTGYTCTGTGTCTATAGTTCCTTCCCCTGCTGCAGAAAATGGTCAGCCACTCATGGCTAAGGTGGTACTAAAACTGTAATTTGCACTGTTAAAWGTCATCATTGTGTTCTGATCTGCCMCAAAAGACACAGARCTGTATAAACACGAGGACACTCAGRAGATTTCCTAATCAATACCTCTTTATCAAAACTGAATCTGCGATCTTAAACTCTTTCAGACAGAATGGTTATCTAGTTTAAAGACTTAATGTAAGAAAAATGTTATTTGTAAAGCTGAAGAGGACCAATCAAACTGCTTCTGACTATCAGATCATTAAATAATCAACTTGATTTAAAACCTTGACATAGTTTTGCCTCCTTTCATTCATTAAATTCTTGCTGTTTATTCCCTGGAGGTTTCCATAATTCATACTCCAGGTGTAAAGATGACAGGTCATAATTTGAGTCATTTTAGCAATGATAGAGAGCACAGACATTCTGATTTTTCAAGCTGTTTGGAGTTCTAGACTTTGAAATCAATAAACTCATAAACCAGGTGGGATGAACTTTCAGTGAGATAAAGAGAAATGATCACTGAAGCTGTCAGMRGATRTKTGTGTGTGTGTACACTGTGCATGCAGGGACACACACSTGACTTGCTGAGGGCAGGAGCTGGACTGTAGGAGCACCATTTTGGGGCTGTGCAGTTCCACCACCATGGTGCCACAGTTTTCAGACACTGTGGGACCAGCCAGCAACAGGAATGACTTCAGGCAGCATCTGTGSAATGTGCCATCACATCCTCAGACAGCCTCTGTTTGCCCTAGGTATAGAAAGAGCAAGGAGAAAAGTCTAGCACAAAAGCCATCAGGGCTGAAATCATTTTGACCCTGGGGCAGTAGGTTCCCAGCATGCCATTRTTATAAATGGCCATGCACAATGTTGTTGGACTTTAAAATGGAAAAAATATATACCTTTTTGGACTGACAATTTTCATGCCCTTGAGCACTTCATTTTTTTAATGAAAATACTTTCAGTGTGCTCTCACCTATAGTTTATACATCTGCTATTATGATGTGATATCAAAATAGTAACACACTTGAATTCTAACCATTGCTCAATTTTGCCTCTGTGCAAAGTGCAGGTATAAATTACCTCTCACCTGACATTTGGTGGGGATAAAATACATCCCGTCCACACCTACTAAATACAATTGTCTCAGTTTACAAGCCCACATACCATTGTTACGGATTCCCGTGCTACGAATTTCCCCTTGCATTGAAGATTTCGCTGTGGCTGTGCCTGCTGCCCTCCTGCATCCTCAGCAGAGGATTAAGGACCCTCCCGGGGCGGATCTGCAGCAGCAGCAGCCGGGTCTGGGCACAGCGAGGGGGCTCAGCTGCCTCCCCTGGCACACACATGGAGGGCYCAGGAGCAGGGAAGGCGAGATGGCATCCTGCTGGGATGAGGAGGAAGGAGGGAGCCACCGGGCAGGCTGCGTGCGGAGAGGCTGCAGAGGAGCATTTCAGAACGCCCAGTAATTGTGGTAAATCTGGGCACTGCTTTGAGCCTTAATCCATTCCTGATCATAAGCAGTGAAAGCACAGACATGCCGGTGACAGGGTAAGAGGGAAACAAAGCCCRAACACAGGCTGGTTTCCTTTTGGCATTAAACATCCCATAATCACAACTGAATTGATTATTGTTGTGACTGGCAACCCTGGAGTCAGAATTCAACTRGTGTGTTGCAACTTTGGAGCTTTTGCTTTGCTTTCCAGACCAAACCCGTATTTTTGTCAGTAAAACAAACAGATTGGACTCAAATGCATAACAGCATTATATTATTGAGAAAGAGATACAATTTTTACATTTTTTAGTTATTTACAGCCACAGTTCCTTTTCTCCACGCATTGATGCAACTTGACTATATAAATGTCTCAGGAGACAACATATAAGCCATTGGATATTAAAAGTTTTAAGTAAACAACATTTCATTTTCAATGTGAATTTTTAAGATAAAGGACTAAACTTTGTGGTACACAAAATGGGCAGCAGGTACTCAATGAATCCTGACAGGCAGATTTAYCCATATTTTCAAAGTGGGTAAGGAGGAACCTCTGAATATTCCTTTTCAGACTAATATTACAAAAATATCCAAAACCATTGTCTTCTGTTAATGGCTTTCACGACTCTCTAATTTTGCACTTCACCGAGGAAGTGAGTATTAAATAGCCTGCCTGGTAAGAGCAGTATAATCCCAATTTACATGCTATCTGTACTCTTTCATATTTATTTTTCCCAACATGATGCTTTCTGCAGTGCTGTTTTGAGTGCCAGCTTTACSTCCTGGTGCAGTCAGGGTGCCCTGGGGTGTTTGGGTGAGGTGTGCCCCAGCACYGCAGAGCAGCTCTGGGCTGGCACAGCTGCCCAACACAACCCTGTGCCATTTGTGGGCGTTTGCTCAATTATGCGACCACCCACGGAACGGTGAGATGCTTTTGAACAAGAAAGAGCACCTCTCCCTGCTGTACAGCTCTACATTTAGATTTCCTGTGTAATTACAATTTAGCTAGGAATCAAAATCATCATCAGAAAACAGAAAGGGATTTCTGATCTGTTATGTTGTGCCAGGAACAAGAGCTCTTACAAGTCTGAAGAGAGCTGTGTTCCTGCAAATTCACAGATGAATCTTGTTAAATTGCTTGCGACCGAGTGGAGAATCAAAACTGATTTTTGTGCAAAGCCTCCAATATTATCCATAAGACAATCTTTCCAGCAGCAAGCGGAGTGGCTCTCTTGGGGTACCCAGTGGTGGGGCTGTCACCAGCGCCCTCAAAATGCCTTTTTTACACTATGCAGTAACTAAACAGCTCCTGTGAATGTTCACCTTGCTACACCTCAGCAGGGAAGCACTCAGCTCAGGAGCCTTAAYTTTTTACTGCTAGCCAAAAAGTATCAAGTGAAGTTTGACTCAGTCATTCAGWGTTTTAGCTCCTTATGGGTGAGACATCCTGCTCTCACTTCAGAGCTGCATTATTTATTAAACCAGGAGAGGAACAAAGCTCCCCCTGGCTTGCTTCCCTGCTTCCCACCTTAGCTGGGAGCAACTTACCTTCCTGCTCCTACTGCTCCACAAACATGGTTAAAACATCCCTTCGAGCCTGGAGCTCAGATCTGGTTCATTCCTGTAACAATCYCCCCTAGGGGAGCAAGCTATCTGCTATCTCTCACTCTAGCAGAAGCAGAAAGGTGATCTCCCCGTGCCACCCACCCCAACAATCTGTGTGAGAAAGCTGGAAAAATTCATATACTTATTTCTTTCTTCTTCTGCAATGCATGCTTCCTTTCAGATTCCTCTTTTTCTGCACAAGTACAATTCAGCAAGAACCTGGTTTTCCACCATACTCCCCAGTGCCAGGGCACTSATGCCAATTCACCAGTTCCTAGTAAATAATTTCCTCCTGAGAGTTTGCCAGAYGTTTTTCCTTCTAAAAACCTCCAGCCACCCAGATGTACCCAAATTATACATGAGGAGATCTTGATGGGCTCAGAAGAGAGAGATAAAGATGAAAGGGTTCCCTATTCTGCAGGTATCTGGCCCTTTCATTCATGAAAAGATGTGTCTGCAGGGAATCCGGCAGCAGACCTTCCATCCAAAACATGCCATCACCTTTTTCCCATTCTATTCTGGGCAAGTCACTCCATATCTCTGCCTTGAAAAGATTATTACCTTTTCTTATCCCTGCTTCACAGCAGTGCTGCATTTCAGCTCTGATGCTGCAGTACTGGAGAAGCCTTTCAGTGAAGCTCCATCACATTAAAAAAAAAAAAAACTACACATAAAAATATTAATCAGGGAGTCTTTCACATAGAAATAGGAAAAGACTTAACAAAGAACATATTAAGCTGTATATTTAGTCCTTCTTCTCTGATGTTCTGGAATGTATCTAGGATGTAGATGAAATCCAGAAAAATCAGTTTTTCTTCTTGCTTCAAGGTGGATGGGTGTTGATGAAAAACTAAAATGGGCACCTTTGCACAAAGATGTGACAATAAATCATGTTATAACAAAGACTGAATGAAACAAAATTAATTCCTTTTTCTGAATCCATCTGGCCTCAGTGAAGTACCATGAAGTTAATGAATAATAAAGAAATTCYCCTTTTTTTAAAGAATTGTTTCTGAATGAATCTAAGTAGATTATAACATCTGAAAATCTATTAGTAGCATAAAATACCCTCTCATAGCAACATTTCTTTGTTTTTTGTTACCCAGCTGAAAATGAACTACAAGAGTCTTGTATGGATTAACAAAAGCAACTATTTCAATACCTTCACATGTTATAACACACAAGGTGCACCTAACACCACACAGAATGCCACTATATAAATGTTTTTCCCTTAAAAATATACATTGGCCTTTTCTGTCTTTGTGCCAAATCAAGGATGTCCAACTTCCCCCATTTTGATTAAAATCAGAAATTATGCTATATGATACCCAAGTAGGAAGGTTCAGAGACTGAGGATGCTCMGGGCAGAATCTCTGCAAAATGTGTTTGAGGGGTCTCTCTCGCTTTTCAAAAGAGATCTTATATCCCAAATATACAGGGCAGCATTTGCCCCTAATTGACTGATGGACACTTTAGTGAGAGTCACAAAATACATGAAATATGATTTAGGCAAACCAATTTAGGCTAGCTGGATAATTGTCTGACGATCACTGAATTATTAATAAAATAATAATAATAATAATAATAATAATAATAATAATAATAATAATAATAATAATAATAATTCTTAATAAATTAAGAAGTGGTACAAAGCACGTGTGATAAAGGTTTTACACTTGGAAGCACCCTAGATTTTCACAATACCAGAAAATGTACTGTATAGAACAGTACAATTTGTCAGTTTTCTTTGCTGCTGAAAACYGTTCCATCTCTAGCTCTGGGTGAACTGGTGATGACAAAAAAAAATAGAAACACTTTTTCTTTGGCATGGAGAAAAAAACAGCACCCTCCAAATTGAGTTAAAATGGAAAATTTGGCCTTGAAATGAAATACAAACATGGGAATGGGTGTGGCTTTGGCCCAAGGTTTAATTTCAGGTATAGCTCACAGCATCCAGATAGTAGAAGTCTGTAAAGAAATGCAATGTCCAAAATTAATTTTCCCTACCAACTACTCACCTGTAATCCTGACAACTGTTTTATTAAATTGTGTCCCTTAGTGTGGTGATTTTTAAACAGAATTCAAACAGGGTTTGAAACATTTTAAACACTTTTATTTTATCTATTTGTATATGTGCCTCTCTTCCAAAAAATTTGCATTTCTTGAAAAAAAGTATGTCATTATTAGTGTCCTACAAATCACACCCACCAGAATTGCTGCATATCAAATGACACCTCTCCTTTTCTGCACAATATCATAATCCACATCCCCAACAGCTCTTACTGGAAAGGAAATACCATGCTGCCTAGTGGTTCCTGTTAACTGTTGAAACTACTGTTGTTGTTAATTTAAGGATTGCATATTAAATCAGAATGAGCCTTGTGAAAGATGGTAGGTACCCCTTAAAACACGTTAATTGTGTAGATGAAGGACTGCCTGTGATAAACTATTTCTTAACCTGCTCTGAAAGTGAAGCAAATTTCAAATGCTTTTATATGCRAAAGGTTTCCACTTTTTATTTGATGTTTCTTTTTTTTGTTGTTGTTATTTGAAGAAATCTGTAGGGGATGGAGCCATGAAAATGCGTTTAGAAAAGGTGTGAGTCCAGGCAGAACCTACAGTGAGTGCTGACACCATGTTCTTGGCTTATCCTGTGGTGCCTCTGCACAGCAAAAGTCTCTCAGTAGAAAAATYCTGCAGCAATGCCATGACACAGAAGGAAGGTTATGGGTGATGTTTCAACTTTCTCCTTGAACTGACTTCTGTCGTCGTCAAAATAAAAAGGGAAAGATCAGCTTGATTAACTTGCCTATTCTGCCTTTGCACTACTATCACTCAGTAGTTGGGTTTTTTTTGCCTTTGGACAAGGTGATCAGAGAATCCCATCTCTACAATTTCATAAATTTGTGGTTTGCAGGTGCTGGAGACATTTCTGTCTGGTGTTTGTATAAACTCATCATCATCAGGCTTCATTGCACCTTGCTGAGATATTCCTAGCCTTAAATGAACACAATTTATAGCCTTAAATGAACACACTTCCATTCAGGTGCTGTCTCAAGGGCACAGCAAAATCGGTGTATATTCCTTCATCAGGTTTCCAATCCCTTCTCTTGGCAACTGAAGAAGAGGAACACAAATGCTACTGGATCAGACCTAGGACCCACCTAACCCAAAGTCACAATTTTGATTCTGCCAGGACCAAAAGCTTTAAAGACTCAAAAGTGGGAAATTTACTAGCAGCTTATCTCTCATTTAAAGTCTSTAGAAAACAGCTGGTCAAAATCTTTGAACACAAGGCATGTGACTTTCCCAGCTCAACTGAGTTCAATGGCTCATAAACACATTTAAATGTGATGTTCAAAAAATTAATGGTTTCTATCCTCTACACTTATCATTTTTCTTCTTATTTCTGTAAATGTTTTGCTTTTTAGTGTTTTTGAGCTACACCCAACAGCACATATTTCTATAGGTTATTTGCTTGTTAATGCAACAAATTCTCTTTAAAGCTTTTTTGTTTCCTATATTTGTCCTTTATTCAGTAGCTCTGCTCTTGTACTTTTAGTACTCAATAGAAATTCTGCTTGTCAATTACTTTAGAGTATCCTTGTACATATTTAGAGCATCCTTATACATAATTACTCTATTTGCTACAGCTAGCTGAATTGGTTTTTACTAAATAATTTTCTGTGTTTTCATTGGTCATTTTTATAAGAATGGTATTATTTGTTTCTCTGGGACCATCTGTCTTTCTAATAACACTTTCCCCTATGTAAAAACCCTTCCATCTTCAATCTACTTATTTCTCTTTTGATTTTTTTTCTAATCAGAAATTAATACAATTTACCACAGGAAGGCCTYTTTCAAAATACAGAAACTTAATGATATCTTAGCACAAACTCCAAGTGTTCTTTTGAGATATGAGGCTACAATGAATTACAGCCCAACCTTGTGCATGAAATATGAAAAAAAAAAAGCTTTTTGGTCCATGCAATCTTGCTATTGGCTTTATGGAACTGCCCACCATGATACTGACTATTTAGTTATGTTGTGAGTTTTCCAGAGTCTTCCATAAYCCTGCCAAATTAAGAAATTTTGTGCCGTGTGAAAATTGTCTCGGGTTTACATTCTCCTTCTGAAATGACTGTAAAAGGGTTTTAACCAACACAATCTCATTAAAGGCATAATGTTTAGGTCAAAAACTGTTTGTATTGTTGAAAATGTACTGTGTTTCTCCTTTTTCTCATGCAATCCACCTTCTAAGAACACAACAATTCTTCTCATTTTATGATTAATTTTATTTTCCTAGAAAGTTATGAATCATCTCATCAAAAGGCTGTAAAAGTCCCCATAAAATTTTCTTTAATACTACTCAAGGAGCTGTAGAACATAATTGCACAGAGAAAACATGTTTGACCTTGCCACATTTATGCTGGAAATTTTATTTACATGTTTTCAGTGATTTATGACTATGTCTTTCAATTAATTTAGTCATTATATAAACCTCTTGAAATAAATTTGATGATTTCCCCAACCAGTTCATGTTTGGTGAAACCCACACAAGTGAAAATTCCTGCCTGTACCTGGGCCAGGACAATCCCATGTGCCAATATAGACTGGAGTCTGGAGGACAGATTGGTGGGAATGAATGTCATGGATCACATCGAGGAAACAATGAGAGACAAACAGAGACAGAGGGAAGAAGGAAAGATATTTAAGGGTCAGCTGTTCAAGGGAAGTGGACACTTGCTCTCCAGAGTCGAAGTAACTGTGTCACCTGGACCCTGGTGCATGCATTTCCCTCATTCCCCTCATTCCCCTCACCATTCTAGCCCAAAATGGTTCCTCACGTTGAATTTTCCGACTACATCTCTGACTGCAAAGGGAAATAAAACCCCATCCCAGGAAGGGATGACTCTCTACCGATTGCCAAGGGAACACACTGAAAAGAACACAAAGCAAGATTGCAGTTGCATCACCACCCTGCATTAGATAATGTCTGTCCTTCAATCACTCCTCCCTCCATATTTCTTCATTCTGGAAGTTGAATTGTTATCATGATCTTCTCAAATTTGTCAGAAGATCAAGGCTGCAGAGTTTGCCAGGGTATGTGGTGTGGGGGGGTTGTGGCATGTGTGAGTTATTATGTCATGTTCACTGTGGACAGAACCTTCAAATGACAGGAAATCAATCTCCATGCAGCAGAAAGGGCTACTGCTTTTGGTCACAGGCAACCTACAGAACACTGATAGATAAATCCATTTCTTAAGCATCTTGTGAAGATAATACTTTCATCCTTTGCCTTTTGCCTTCCTATCATTATGTGTCATTATAATCGGATTCATTTGAAGATTTCTTCTTTTTTTCTTATCTAAATAGCTGTATCATTTGGTCTACTGAAAGGAATTGGATCTGTCTATGAAAAATAGGTATAACAATAGAGATATATTAATGTAGCTGAAAAACATAGCATTTCTCAATAGCTGGAACAGTTCAAGTTTACAATATTCACATCTAGAATTGAATTTATCCTAACTTTGAGTTGTTTCCAACAGGATTGATGATCTGATGTGTTTAAGGGAGTTTCTCATACAGAAGGCTTATCAAATTCAGCAGTTGCACATGATTCATTTTTTTCTTCAGAGTAATGTCTGCAAACAATCACCATAGATTTGTTTGGAAAAATTACCCTTTCATTTTCCTCCACAAATTTAGATTGTCCAGACAGAAATACRTTTTCTAACTGCAACTGTTCAACAAATAGGATTGCAACCACGTTAACACAAGATCTAACTTAATATAAAAATGTTTCTCACTTTTCTTGAGATAACTTTGTTTCACCCCAAACTAGCAGCATTTTGTTAATGGGTTTCAATTATGAACTCCAAGTTGAATTGCTCAACCACTTTCTTTTCTCTTTATATGCAATCCTTGTCTCCAAGAAAATTTGCATCACTTTAGAATCAAAGTCCTTTTTAAATATATGAAATAGTCAAAACTTAACGTTCACTTCAGTCATGTAGTGACTATTACCACTTAATAGAAGAATCAAGAGGAGTTTTGCAACAAGACAAATAATTTCATTTCTTCTTTAGACTTCATCTCATATTTGGCATCACATCAATGCTTTTCAAAAGAATGAATATTACTGTCAAAATATCTTCTCACTGGAGAAAAATGTTACCTCTGAAAAAACTCTAAGAGGATAAAGAAGGTCAATTACTGTATCTATAAGAGGTTTTTTTTTTCTTTTAGTTTGAGCAATAATAGTTGTTTTTAGAAATGAAACACGCATTTTCTATGAAGCATGTGCTTTGGTTCACTGAGTGCCATGYGGTAATGTTGGAACCCCACGTGAGTCCTGACTGATGATTTTTGAACAGAGGAAAAGGCATCATCTGTCAAAGTTAAACCTATCATGCTTTTTACTATATTTTATAGCTGGCTTGTATTCAAGGAATAATCAAAACTTGCACAAAAAAAAAGCTGGGAGCCAGCATCTTGAAATATGACCTATTTGCAAGAAAGGTTTCAAAATATCATTTTCAGTTATCCCACATCAGTGATTGATTGCTTGTTATTGCCTCTGTGACTAAGGATAAGCATGATGAGTTAACACAAAATTTTGCAGTACTTACCACTTGTATTGCTTGTTTTGTCACTCAGAAATAACTCTGCTCTTTGTATCACTCACAGAAGGATTTATTTGCAGCACATAATAGTAGAGTTAAAAGCAGACATTCCTGATAATTRTTCTTTTTAGTGATAAGTCAAGGTTATTTTGCTTGATCCAAWATAAAGTATTTCCTTGCTCAGAAATGATAGATTTTTGACCTGACCTGGAGCATGCCATGTCAGACAGCTGAATGATGCAAAGCAGACAATGAAGCCTGCACATGCATTTGTGAAGAAAAAGCTGCAGTAAGACAGAAAAAATGAAAGAAAAAAATGTTTCAGATCTCAGTCCCATCCCTTAATTTGGTGCACTGTTCTCCCCAATTAATGTAACATAAAGTGTCCTTCACTGAGTTTTCTAAGAAAGCAAACAGCATAAAATGCACTTGACTCCAGAGCAGAACTATCTGTGTATTTATTATATTCATATTTTACCACAGGAACCCTCATATTTAAGACAACTGCTATTTAAATGCTGTTTAAGTATTAATAGAAGTGTCATATGCAAGGTCTAAGTACTAATTATTTTAGCTGGAGTTGGTATAAGAGCCTGTTGGGGCACTGCATTTTAACCAAAAAAAAAAAAAAAAAAAAAAAAAAAAAAAAAAAAAAAAAAAAAAAAAAAAAAAACCAAATATATAGACAGGAGAAGAAAAAAGAATAAGATACCTAGAAAGTATAATTTTTAAGGGATGATTAAAAGAATTTTGCCTTATTAGTCTAAGGCATAGGGAACTCTGAGACGCACAAGAACAATCTTTCAAAAAGACAACTGCTCTCCGAGTGCAGMAGGGGCAGGAAGAGAACAAATCCATTTATTTTCCTGTAAAAAAGATAAAAGCCAGAGGCAATGAAAACTTTCTAAATGGTAAAAGCAGGCAATCACTGCAAAAGAAGAAAACAGGAGGTGATGGYATCTGCTTTCTAGAGGCTCCTTAAGGGAAAATTTGAAAAGCCACAAGTTATTTGGGGGTAAACCATAAATATCTCGACTGTGTGCAGCTGGCTGGAGTTGCTCACCTCAGTAAAGGGTGTTAAAGCCAACATTGTGTGCCAGTATGGCCAGTGAGGAGAGCAGAGCAGAGAGAACAAACACTGAGGCTGCCAGAGCACCCCTGGAAGTGGCCAAAGGATGGGCAGTGTCAGCCCAGTTCAGGTAAGAGAGGCAAGAGCGGCTGTGCCTGGCCAGACCTAAGCCCACCCTCCACCATGTCCTACCTCCAAACCCCGGACAAACTCTTTCCTCACCCTAATCCTCACCCATCCACCACCCAGGAGCCCATTTAACCCCCCAGGACCACYATCCCTGCCCCAGTGAAGCCACAGCAGGGCTGATCTTCAGCTCCCCACGTCCTGCCCAGCCACGAGTCCCCATCCAGGGAAAGCCTTGGTCCACACGTGCACGAGCGTGTGGTTGTGGCACTCCCCCAGACCACTTCTTCAGCTTTTTCTGAGCAGTCAGGGAGTCATAGAGMTGGGAACAGAGAACAGAGGTTGTACTTGGAGGGGATGAGACCTTTGGGAGGCAGTGGCTACATATTTGTGAGTTATGATTGATTACAGGGTAAACATGAGGAGTCTGCACAATGCGGCATCCAAAGGGCTCTTTGAGCCCTGGATAAAGAAAAAAGAAGARCTGAGAGCAGAAAAACATTCTGTCTTCATGGGCAGCTCTGGCAAGATCAGTTCTGGAATATCAAGTTCATTTCTGGTATCTACATTAGAAAAAGGGTGTTGAAATTTGGAAATGTTACAAAGAGAAGCCACAAAAATAACTTCAGACTTTAAACTGTTGAGAATGTTTTAAAGAAGTTCATCTCTTTGGCTTGTCAAAAGAAAGATGCAGGAGTTACCTGACACTGTTCTCTAAGTACTTACCAGATGTTTTCAATGTGCTCCTTGGCCTACCAAAGAAAAATGGATCAAAGACCAATGGTTGAAACAGACCTAGGAAGAGGAAACATATCTTAAGAGCTATGGGTGATTACTCCTTCGAAAAAGCTGCCAAGAAAAATGAAGGATTCTCCCTTTCTTGGTGTCTGGAAATCAAAACAGAATATACCTTTCTATAAAATWAACCCAGGCAGACGAAGAAACATACTGAAGTTCTAAATGAGTGRAATTCTGCATTTAAATTATATAGAATTTCAAAATATTATTTCTTTGACCTTTGTTTGTGCATTTCCCAATAGGAAAAAGTCCACAAATAATATTTTCCAATTCTTTCATTTGCACTTCAACTGCAAAACAATCTRGATCAGATTTAAAGTCATGATAGAAAGAGCGAGTAAAGGTAGAAACAATATGTTTAATCTACCTGATAAACATGTTCTTATACCAGGATTGCAAGCAGTTATCAAAACAAAATTTACTATATTTTTGGCTCACATTAAATGGCCAACTTTTTAGCTTAGGGAAAAAGCAGTAAGTTGACCCATATATYATTTGTAAATCTGAGTTTTCTTGAGTGACATCTGTGTAGAAAAGAAATGTCTACAGATATCTCAGACAGACACATATCTGATAATCTCTTCCACTCTGGCTGTGTTTCCCCTAGTGCAGCTAAAGCCAGTCCAGATGGAGGGCTGGAGGCTCTTCCCGTTTTTGATTGAGCAACCTTTCTCTCTCTTTGATACAACTTGTCATATGGTGATGAATGTGATGGCAGCCTTCTCTGAAATAACTCACTGGGCCACATCCAGGGTCAACAGAAAAAGCTCAGCCACACATTTTGCTCACTAGATATCAGAACTCCACTATTTCTACTGGCAGCTGGGAAAACCTGTTAGTTTCTGAATTTAGTTTGCCTTCTCATGGTTTTTCTACTACCAAATGTACAGGATGGCGTAGGCTGTCAGCAAAGTGAATGTGTAGGGATGCTGGGCGGGGTCAGCAGCCCATATCAGACACCTCCCCAGCATCAGCAGTGTGACCCTCCCCTCAGATTCTGACCCAAAGAATGTGTGCAGACACTTCTCTGCTCTCACACTGGAGCTCTATGCAGAAAAAAAAAAAGAGCTTTATTTGCAGCAAAAGGTTACCCTTTCTTCTCTGCCTGCTTTTTCCAAACACCATGCACTCATCCTTGAGTGCATCCTTACTACCCACACACGAGCCATAGGATTCCAAACTTCCCAAAATTACAATGAAACCAAGGTGTAATAATAAACATTAGCATCATTTGCAGGGGAGTAAGAAGAGAAGATACCCTTCAGAAACACAAAGGCTTTTTTGTTATCTTCAAAGAACATGCAAACTGCAGTGCAAAATGTAACAATCTTTCTGCAGACTTCTCATGAACTGGACGTAAAATTACAGTGGCCCCAATCAGTAAAGGGGGTCATTTAGTGCTCATAAAACTTTGTCATATGAGAGAGATCACACTGAGAAAATAATGCAATGTTCTTATTAATTAATAAAATAYTCATCTTATATTCAATCCCGAGGAAAATCTCAATGGTAATTTACATTAAAACACTTTAATTTTAACACAACCCCTTTTTGTCCCACAAGTTAATTCACTTTTTGGCTCTGKTCTGTGTAGGTACCAAAGAATAAATACCTTTGAAGATGCAGTAGAGAAGCAGCAACMTATAAACTGTCTGCATTTCCAAGATGTTTGTTGATAAAGTGCACATACACACACTGCTAATCTCAAATGCTTTCCATTTCAGACGACATGGACTCATTAGTGAAATATTTCCACAAATATTGCTGAAAACTCTATCAAGTTGCTTTATTGTCTTTTTTTCCGCATATTAATCTCCTCCTGAATACTAATTGTTCATTGAATAAAAAAAAATTGCAATGTAAATGTTAATGTTTTAATTATGGCAGGCATTCCTCCATAATTTTAAAAGTTAGAAATACCTGGGAACCTTGGGAAGTCTGGTGAAATCTGTACTCCTTCGAAAATGTTCAGAACAGTGGTGCAATCCTAAACCAAATGTGTGTGTTGGGTGTAGGAGTGAACTCCAACTCTGAGGATCCCAATATAGCTATTATTTTCTGGGATTTTCCCATCACTGTTTCAGTCTTGAGGAGTCCCTCACAATTTTCCTCCTGTTCTGTTTTAGCTTTGCTAAGTGCTCATCATGCAGTTATTTTTACTCCCTGTTGGGTTTATTCTTACCAACATTTTTTGTAACATTTTGTAGTCCCAAATGCCTTTTTTTACTCATGAGATTTCTGAAGAAGAGCACAAAGAGGCACAAYTGTAGCTTTGCACACCACAGACCACCTTTTGCCCCCCTCCTCCCTCCCTTCCATGAAGGGTGGTACAGACAGATACTGGAATTATCCAAACAAACCTGGATTCCTGGGCTATGACCATTGTTAAAAACACTTTTATGCCTCCTAGCCTGGGAAGCCCTRTGACGGTGCTTGAGAAATGGGGAGGTCATCATGTCTTAAAATTAAGAGATCACCCATGAAGTGAAGGACAGTGGGAATAAACAAAGTTGTCCTAATTTCTAGAGTTAAATTCTTTACTGGTGTAACTCCATTAGCTGTTCCTTCACAAAAATCAAGACAGCTAAATGAATTGTAAAAATTACGTGCATTGTGAGCTGATACGTAAGTCACCAAACCAATTTTTCATTACCAAATTGTTTGCTGCAAACTTTGTTCCTGCAAAATAGCACAAYATTCACTCAGTACCTCACATGTGTATTAAAATCCTTAGCAATTTTAGAATTCAGGATGATTTATGTCAATTTTGTTTTGGGTGGCAGCAAATTACAACTTCACTCAGCAAGAAAACATTTCCTGCTGCTATCTCTTAAAGACTGCCTGCAGTGTTTAACTATCAACTGCTGCATCACACAGGCTGGAAGGTGACCAATGGAATGTGCAAGAAGAGATTAGAATGAATTTTTGACGTGTGTTTTCATTTCATAAACTCTAGTCTCTGCAGCCACAAGTTTGTCATTTGTTATGTGTTTTTTTTTCAACAGCAGTTTTGTCTTATCTGATGTTGAAACTCTTCCATGAAGCTTTGAACGCTGAGGCAGAAGAAAGAGAAATCAGCTGGAAATTTGTTCATGTCTATCTCTGTGCTTGACATTTCACCACTGATAAGGGACAGCTAAATATTGACTTTTTAGTTAAGTTCAGATTAGCTCTCTGCTCCATGGGCATTGATTGTAAACCATTATCTTTTCCTCATTTATGGGCCCCAGTGCTTTAATACAAATAAAAAAAGACAGAAAGAGAACAAARGACAGAAAATGGATTGCAATGGAAAAATGTGTAATTGGCTGTAAATTAAATTCTGCTAGGAAAAAAATAAAAATGTTGTTGATGCTTACTTTTAAAAARCTATCCTTTTTTCATTCTAGCAGTTACCCTGTTCAATTAACTTTTGACYCATTTAAGGAAAATGTCAAACCAAGATCGCCACCAGGACACAAAACTGGGAAAGGTATCAAAAATTCTTCTATCATTAATTGGCTAAATAGCATTAAATAAGCATTTCTGAAAGTATTGCTCTGTAGGGGCTCAGCGGTACTGCCAGTTCTATTTTATTATCCCAGTTCCTCGTCTCAGCCTAGCAGAATATTTTGGGTATGTTAAAATAAGAGCAGATATGAGAGCAGGATGATGCAACTCTTTTAATTTTTAAATAGCCTTTGACTGAGGCCCTCCCAAGAGGCTCTAGAGGAAATGAAGAGATCTTGCAGTACAAGGCATAGTATGCTTATAGACAAGAAATTGGCTGGGAGAAAARGAAACAAATAGGATGAACAAGTAGGAAATCTTCAGCATGGCAAAAGCTGGACCCTTGCGATTCTGCTCCAGAGAAATGGTACAGAGGGGACACGGCAAGAGAGGTCACGACTTCAGCTGCCTGGGGATGTCCCTTTGGATGTCACAGCCAGAAGAGATTAGGATAGTGAGCACATGGATCATTCTAAAGCAGCTGTTGCACACTCACTTGACACCATTCAGTTAATCCCATCTGCTTTCCGTGCATAAGCAAGTGTTTAAMTTCACTGGGTCTAAACCTGGAGCAAGGCAGGTGCCCTGGGTGCCCTGAGCAGGTGAGATGCCCACTACCCTCAGGGGAGGGAAAGAGGGGAGGGAAAGGGTGGCAGAGAGAGGGCTGGATCAGGGAGGCAGTTACCATTAATGTTGACAAAATCTGTGTCTTTTTCTCCAAGACTGTAATCAGGCCTGACCTGACCTAAGCAGATCAGATCATTAGTTCATGCATACTGGCTTTCATAATTTGAACCATGCTGGGCAACACAGACACAGAGWTAGGTTTTAAGTTTTTGGTTAGCACATTGTATCTCCATGTGATCCTGAATCAATAAAGGAGACTCTTGCAGTAGGGAAAAAGCTGCCCCAGTGAGGCAGATCCAGGCAATGGCTGGATCAAATAAAAGCATAGATTCTTCTATGCATGAGAAGAAGTGTGAAGGGRACATACACACAGACACACAAAAATCATCAAAATTCACTTCTTCTTTATTAGTTAGTTTGTTTTCTCACCAGAATCACGTGAAAAACTGTGCCTACCACAAGGTAATCCATAGTCCCTCTTAAATAACTGTTGAACTTTCTTTAGAGGGAAATTAATGGGTCTTCTTATACATCAGGTGGAAGTGCACATAGCCATATTCTGCATGGGGTGGCATGTTCTTGATTGCTTGGCCATCTTCTTGATTGCTCTAGGTCTCTCCTTCCTTCTTTCTCTTATTTTCCCTTTTTTCCTATAGAGAAAAGTTCAGAAAACGTAGCCTGAAATTTGAATTTAAAAAAAATTACGTTATTTAATTTCATCTGTATTTTAAATGGCTGTATTTTGCACAATGCTATAAACTTTAGCTCTAAAATCCATTGGAAAAATGACCATTTTTCAAGCATCCTATTAATTAGCTGACTTTTTCAATTACCCTTCCTCTATGGCCACTAAAAGCTCAGTAGAGGACTTGCTGATGCTAACACACATCTTTTAAGTTGTCACAAAAAGATTTCTCAAACAAACCCTAAAGGCACTATTTTATCAGTATTTGTCAAGTTYAGCTCTAAATATTAAAATTAAATGAGAGAAATCCAGGTCTTGGAGGCACTAACTTGAATAAATACCAGAAAATTAAACCAAATTCAGTCATGTCTCCAGCAATTCCGCTCAAGCCAGTGGCATTTCAAAGGYTTCAGATAACAAGAGAATTTGTCCCAGTCACTGTTTTGCAGTCAATTTGCACTCAGAGTTCATTGACTTCAGTGGAAATTCCACCATGATAACCATGACAGAGCTGRGAATGATTATATGCAGTTAAGATATAAAGAGCTAATGAAGCATGCACAAATCAGTTCAATATGTTGAATATTCTCTCAGGACTGCTAGCTAGATAATGACTTTAGTAGATTAAGAGTTATAAACAGGATTCTTCTTTGTCTTTATCTTCTAATTAAATAATGACTAACCTACACTTAAAGTAGTGATCTCTACACAGTTATTCAAAAGACAATTTAAAGAGCAAATAGAATTCTAGAGATGCTTTCCCACCAAAAGTGCTTGCCCTTTCGTCCTAAATGTTTCCAGTCTTAACTATAGCAATCTTGTTCAGAAATGYGTGAGGCAGCCAACAATATATCCACTGTCAATTCTCATTTATTGATGGTTAATATACCAATGTAAGCATTCCTATTTGTCTGCAATTATTAGAGATAATTCACATTACACATATAAAATTAGTTCAGCATTGAACAAACTTTTAATTTCTTTTCCATTTCTTTGAAGGTAAAAAAAAAAAATCATTATCTGACTTTTGGAGCATGAGAGACAGCATGGAAAATGTTGTAAGAGACTGTTATAGTCTCCTAGCTCTGGCTCCAGATAATTCTTTGGCAGCCAGGAAATCATTCTTAATTATGTCCTGGACACTTCACCCCATTCTGCCCTGCAATAGGCCTTGACTGAAATAAGAAGCTGGGCCATCACATCTAACTGGGTCATCATCAGATACGGTGATGGAAATGGGTCACCTCTGGTAGAGCTGCACTGGTGCAAATTGATGGAGAATGTCACTCGGGGTTTAAGATTTTGTCTTCTCTCTCTGACAGGACGAGGCGTTAGGCAACATTCAGAAGATGGATGGTAGGTGTTTTTACCATTTCCAGGCGCTCACAAAGAGCCTGGCAGMTCTTTCATGCGTTAATCCTGCAGGCAGACCTAGCTCTGAATTTTCAGAGGCTTGCCATCACAGTGAGATGTGGAATGATTTTGCAGATATCTAAATGGAGTGCCATCAAATGCAGGGATGTTCAGAGAGTTGGAAAACAGCCTCTGTAAGGAGCAAAACAAAATTATTGAAACAGAAAAGGCCACTGAATGCAGAAATAACTCCAATGTGATTATACATTATCTAAAAATATTGTGGCTGACAGTAATAAGTGCAGTCATAAGAACTGGGTTAACATTCAACCCAACACAGGATTTAAAAAACAGCAATCAGGAAGAAACAATCATCATGATAGATAAGGAACAGAACATACAGAACAAAGTACTGCTAATCCCTGTTAGGATAAAAAAAAAAGCCCAGCTTTGTGTAATCTCRCTGCCAGACGCTGCTTTCAAGGAAAATTACATGGTTCATACCTGATTTTTTTCCATAGTTTGAGTGACCAGTACTAGAGCCTTCCAGTCTCTGCCTTCTGCACTACCTGCCTTCTGTTTATGTGATGAGTAAGGACAATCTAAGGAGCAGAGATTTCCTGCGTGATAGCCCCAGATCAGAAACTGGAGGATTGTACCACAGGTCATCCAAARAGTAAAATTGCTCACACAATTACTCGGTGTGCCATGGGCTGTAGACAGCCTGTGGCAGGACTGCATGTGTAGCCTCTGCTGAGGAGTATAAACTGGAGGCAGAACTTACAATTTCCTGGAAATTTTAACCAAGTTTCATACAGTCAAAAGAAAAAGGAATCATGTAAGGCATCACCAGCAAAACGGTCTGTATTTGTGGCTCTTAGGTGTATCACCATTATCCATTCCCACATCATTTCATGTAATTGTTCAAAACTGTGATTGTAATAACGATGAMAACATTTCACCCTTCCCTCAGGACAGATGGGCTTCTGATTCCTGCAGCACCCCAGCACCTGCTATGATCAGAGATGGTGCTGGCAGACAAAAAATGAGCTGCAGGGAGAAAGCTCAGCATCACTGTGAGCCAYTTGAAAAGCCATTTGAAGGACTATGTGGATCTAGAGGGTTTGCCTCTGCTGGTAGCTCTGAAAGATGCCCTAATCTACTTTCAGCTCTAATGCTCCAAAGAATGGCAATGACAGATGGAATAACAAGAGAAGTGGTGGGCTAGTAGGGATGACTGAAATGTCTTATCCATGATGTTAGCTTTACACAAATATAAAAATAAAAAAAAAGAAAAATTTTAAAGAAAGCAAGTTGTATTTTGCAACAACCACATGAATTCTTATAAAACAATCAGTCAGTAAATTTCTTACCAAGCCAGCCTGGTTTTGATAGGTAAAAGAAAAGATGCATGTTCATGGGAGTACCAACTTTGTGATAACTTGCTTTCATACTTGCTTCAAATTATCTTCTTTCTGTCTTTCCAAAGACTTTRCAATCCCAAATGTTACAAATCCCAATTTATATATAAGGCCTTGCTGTTTAAAATTTCACTTAAAATTCAAACAAGTTTATGTTACCAAGTAGGGACTTCTGGTTATTACTCCTCATTTTGCACCGATAGCTACTTTAAAGAAAACCTGGCATGCTTCTGAGCTTAAAAATCCTTGKTTTTTTTTTTTTCTTGGAMTGAAACCAAAATAAAGCTCTGATCCTTGTTACTTAACAGATAGAAGACTAAAATTTTAGACAAATGTAAAAAACTTTTCTGAAAAGCAGGTGTCTACATAGTTGTGCAGGGTCCCTTTATCTCCAGCCCTTTGTGTCTGATAGCAGCTCCCCATCTTTCAAAACCAAAAGCATGTCAGGCAAAACTTCCAAGGCTGAAAWTTTCCCTTTCTTTTTTTGCTTGCAATTAACAGGCTAAATTGTTTTGTAATTGAAACAGGAAAGTAAAGCAATTCGAGTACAACCTTTTCATTACTAATTAAGATTTAAAATGTATTAATAAGTTTTTAGAAATAAATCTGYTGAGGACACTTGCAAGAGAATCACGGACATCTGCTGGTCTTTATCTGAGACAAATTTGCTGTCATATAAATTCCCAGAACAGTCACAGTGGCACTGCACCCAGTGGCACACATTGTCCTATAAGTTCAGTCACTTGTTCTTCATGTAATTCCTCAGAGGTTTGTCTTTTCAAATTAAAATAAGCAAACAAACAAACAAAAAAAAAACCACAGAAAAGGTTTTCATTGCAAAACTTTGTTGAAAGAATTAGTTAAACATAGGGCAATTGAGTATTAACAATAAAAGTTAAGTAAAAGATTCCTTTTTTCCCAGTTGTATGATGCCATGGAACAGTTAGAACAGGACATTTCTGCCCTGGTCTCTCTTCCTCCCAAGTGATGTCAGAGTTTATTTTTCCATGGTTATTCTTTTTCTATTCTTCATTATTGCATTTTAAATATGAGTCTTACCCCTTTCTCTGTTTTATGAATGCATGAGAGAAAAATACGTCTTTTCTTTCAAAAAAAGTTCTCCTTTTTAATGAAAATTACAGCAAAAGGACCTTTAACACTCCATTATCTGAAGTGAAAGAGGTCCAGGACACCAGGTCCAATAGGTAATGGAAAAATGTAGGAAACATAAGTGCTAATAGCCACCCACAGATCCAGTATAAATGTAACTCAGCCAGGGCTGACACGGAGCTCACAAGTTTATGCTGAGCAAGTCGAGAGTTCAACATCCAAATCCACATCTAAAATGTCCCTGCCTAAATAGTGCCTTGCTGGGTCCAGATCCTTAAGGTATYTGCTGGTTTGGATGGAGAAATAATTGTCAGAAAACATCACCCCAACAGGAAAAGCATGTGCCGAGAAGATAAAGCATGGAAATCTCCCAAGGACTGGARGTCAGACTCAGATTCCTGCTGAATATACGATGTGGTTCTTGCTCCAGGTAGGGCTTGGGGAACATTGCTTGATCTGTGCTGGCTCTGTGTCTTCACTCAGGACTGCACAGGAAACACTTCCCTCTCACGGTGTGAGGAGGGGTAGAAGCAGGCCAGTATTGGCTGGTATGAGGCTCAGAAATTCTGACACTGAAGAGAAAAGTACCAAATGATGTCTCTGCTCAGCATTTCCAGATCCTTCCAGACTCTCCACAAAGGTACCAGGATCAGAAGTCCAGTCTGTGCTGGGTGCAGAAGCAACAGTGCTGTCCCAGAACCCAACCTGGGCATGAGAGAGGTACATCCTCCTCCATGTGGCTCTGCACCTGAGCTGAGTACCAAAACAAGACACTTTTCAAAGCCTAGGCAGCGAACAAAAGAAATGTGTTGTATAAACCAGTAGTCTTCTCRAGGATGTGCCAGTGGTATATGCTTCGCTGAGTGCATCAAGATTTGCCATGCATTTTTATTAATTCARTATGGCTGATCTAGTTAAATAAACAGGAAATGGCAATAGATTAGCTCCTGGAGAGTGTTTCATATGGGATTACATTTAATGCTGAAATTCCTGTCAAACTCTTAAAATACTGATAACACAGTACATACTGTGCACTTTTTTGAACACTTGAGCAATGCATTCCCCRCAACATAGAGTCCTAATAATCAAGATTGCTTTTAGAGAGGCTTAATTTTCATTCTATTAATCTCTCCAGTGGTAAGAGTAATTACTCAATATTCACTAAGAAGCAATCCCATAACATGCACAGGGTGCCAGTATGCCAGCGTGGTTTGAATGACCTCATAGTGAGAAGAAATGCTTCTCTCTCACCATCAAATTATTATACGTCCTTATAACAACTATGAATTGGATTCACTGGGTATAAAATTCCCTCTGCTACTCCAAATTACCTCCAAATTGTCCTATCTTCTTTAGCATCCTCTTTAAATTCCTCTTTCCAAGACTACATTTCATTTTATGACTTCTTTTCACTGTCCACCTTTGTCCATCTCTACCTTCTGCTAAGGACTTTTATTATTATTCCTATTTCTTATTCCTCTTGTCTCATCTGAAGCCTTTTTAAACAACTCCTGTGTATTGTGTATCCCTTTTAAGTAAGGCAGAAAAGCAGTATTTGAATAGGGTAGGAATCACTGAATGCTAACTAATGGCTTTTCTTTGTGTTGAAGCCATTTCAGCTTCCACAAAGGAAAAATATCATTTTTACTGTGACTTTTCTTTGAAGAAGGTGTATCTTCCAACCAATTAATACCTTCCATTATAAAAGATGCAGAACAGTGAAATGGTGTCTCAGATGACCTGTCCCATATCTGTAAGTAACTAAACCTACAAGGTRAKTGYTGTACATTTCTACATTAWTTAATTGTYTCTCAMTATCWCTTGTGTTTATTTCCTTCTGCAGAWTCCTRTCATATATTTTGAGTAACCTGAAGACAAAAACTATCTATTTTCAGTGTACCAAGCRWATCCTGAGTCATGAATCAGGCTTCTGGAAACCCCTGTGAGACTTCTCTTAAAATAATAATAGAATTAGCAAATGATATGGTAAATATTGCAACATGAGCACAGTCTGTACTGTTTTTAAGATTTTGCCCTCTGCGTCTGATAGGCAAACTTCTGGATAGTCTTGCTTGGACTGTTCACTGTAAATTCAAGAATTCAGCTAACATGTGAGCTTAGAAACTGTGACTGTGGCTGCCAAGTGCTGAGGGAAACTTTCTCTCCTGCCATTTAACTTCAGTAGCCATGGTGCCTGCTCCTATCTACAGAGGCTATCTGATTGTTGTTCCTTTTTCACTTGCTTAATTCTTCTAAATCTTCTTATTTCTAATTATTATTCCATCATTTATCTCAGTCTACCATTATTTATTTCAGTCTACCCTCAGCTGCTCCACCTCTGCCCACAWAAACTTTGACTGCTGCTAATTCTTCTTCCCCATCAGCACTTTCAACAGCTTCTTCAYGAGTTCCTTCAATTACAGGTTTATCAGAGATGTCAAACCCTCCATGTCAGGCAAACATATGTCCTCATCAAACAGGAATAAATTTAGTATAAAGTATGTACCTGGACTCTCTTCTTGATATTTTAAGAGGCACAATGTAATGAATAAGCTTATTAATCACATTTGGAAGAAGGCAAATTCCTGCTGTACAAGCACTCTTGAGGGCCTGAGGGTACTATAATATTTGCTTGAGGGTTTATAAAGATGCTGAGGAGCCAGATATTGAGAGAGGAATTATTAACTGCAGCAAGCCTGCCACCTCCAAGATGAATGTGAGTGATCCTGTAGGACTCTGCACCACATGCACATTTTCTGGCTTCCTGGCATCTCCAAAGGGAGCCAGACTCAGCGTCTCCCTTCCAGAACAATGCAGTCTAGGATAACCCAGTGTGAAAGGAAGGCTCATGGCAAGCTCTGTGGAACCAAACCACCACAGCTGTGAATATTATTTGTGAGTCATGCAAGCACACATCATACTCAGCGTAGGTGTGTTCTCTGGCTCTGAGGATGCACTGTCCATGGAGAGTGCTCGGAGTTCTGTTCATTCCTTCTACTGCAACAATCATGAAGAAATATTTGTCTGTTTTAAAGAGCTATTGTATGAACTGGAATTATTTATTTTGATCTCTAAGAAAGAAGATTGTTGCCATTGCTGGGTCTTTGTATTGAGAATCACTCTCCCCTGATGACGGGAAACACAATTCTGCTTGGGCAGGTACTGCCCGGGGCTGTGCGCTGAGCAGAGCAGCTGTCAGAGGCTGGCTCTCGTCAGCAGCTCTGTCCATGCTCCACACCAGCTCACCCTGTAAGGACAGTGCCTYCTGCTAATCTCCATCTCAGTGAACTTATAAAAAAACCCTTGGCACAGTTCACATTTGCAAAAGACAACTGCCTCCTCTGTCCTTCAAGCTGGCTTGGCTACCATCCTGCTTTCTCTTGAATTMCCCTGAGGTTAACTCTTCCTTGTCCAGCACTCCATGATTTGTCTCACCTCATCCCACATCAGCCTGCCTCTTTCAGCTCTCTCCACATAAATTTTGACTCTTCCTTAGACCTAAAATCATTTAGGTTTTTTCAGTGTGTATGCAGCTGTGTTCATGGTCAGACCCAAGGACTGCCTGACAGCCAGTGAAGGCCAGGGTGAGCGTTAATGTGTAAGCAATGAGGAAACCATGGAGTGTGACCTTGAATCCTAAGCTAACATGACAGCATAAACACAGTCCCAGTTATTGCTCATATGCTCTCTGCCTGTCTGAACAATCTTTCTCTTTTTCTCTCAGGCTCCCYCATTCCCCCTCACCAAACTTTCATTGCTTCCTCCGCCATTCCTCACTCTCAATGTGATATTGGAGACCTTTTTTGCAAGTTGAATAGAGGTATTCAAAGAGTACAGAAAGGCCACTWAAAAACACCTGGTCCTGAATGGCTTCACATAAGTCCATGTCATAATGAAGTTCAGAATCTATATTTGGATGCCCACAGGCCTCTGTAATTTTTAATCATTCAGTGATTTCTCAAAAATATTTCRGTACAGTAATCAGAACTCACCTACGTCAGAGAATTGTGAATTCCTGTCCACAGCATCATGACCTTGCCCTCTTGTACTTCTATCTGATTAATCAGCAGTGGTTCCCAAAATATTGCCAAAAGTGGCCATCACATGTTCATCCATGGCAGAGACAGAGTTAGAACCCAGAAGATACCTCAAATCCTGCTTCACTTACAAATGGAGAGTAGAAGAAAATACTATCATGCTAAATAGTTTTTTGTTACGTAGTAAGATCTTTGTGTCCTGCTTTGCCTTCACAAAGGGTTACCAAATTTCAGCATATTCCCCAGCCACTGCTGTCACTCTTCATTCTGATAATTGTTTTATAGGCATGATTTATCAAATTACCTTTTAATGAACATATAATAACAACTAACAACAAATGAAACTAGAGAAGGCAAGAAGGACCCATCAGCTCAGTCTAGAGTGCCAATCCTGATGCTAATTTAATTTAAGATTAAAGAAGATTACAGCAAGTATTATAATAATTTCAATTTCCACTGCCTCAGTAGTCAGCTAGCATTGGACATATGGCATAATAATCAAAACATTTTTCTTGCCCCTTAAATATACTTCCTCCAGTTATTTCCTTTATCATGATATGGCACATCTGAAGAAAACAAAAATCACAATGTCTGTTAGGATGTAGAAGACTGGACTCAATTAGGGCTTACATATAAATTTCTTTTCCTATGGTTTTTCAAAGAAATTACTTTTCAGTATCTAGTTCACAATAAAAATTYAAAGGTTTTCCTCATTTTCTCCTGAAGATCCTCTGAAGATTCCTCCTGAAGCCTGATTTTCATGATGGACTACACAATAGATCAGTAAGAGAYGGAAAAAATRGAACAAATAGAACAAATAAACAGAGCAATAGAGAATGACAGATCAAGAAGAAAACCAAACAGAAGTTGTAGCAAGTCCCTAATTGCATGTTTGAGTTTTGACTTTTAGACTTAGATTTTTGTGCTTCAGGTAAAAATTTCTGGATTCTCCCTTTTACCTAAGAGTTGGTATTTTCCAGTCAGCCCTAGYTCCCTCCTGGTCCTTGTTACAAACATCCCATCTAGACTGCACTAGTCTTTCAACTTTCATTAATTATATAAGATTTTTTTTCTCTATGTTCTCCATGCTCCAATGTTTCTAGGCACTCAACCATTCTGTGACAAGACAGACAGGGAGTGTATTAACCATTATTTYCACAGTTCAATAGTTTTAGTATGCATACAATTCTTTTTCTTCCCCTTTTACAAACCTGGCTACCTGTGACACAGAGGAAGTGTAACCAGCCATTCAAAACATAGCAAGCTGTAGCATTCAGGTTAGGGGAATGTGATGCTCTGAATACAGAAAAAAAAATATGTTCCAGCTGTACTGTGTTTAGCGGGCACATGAAGGAAGCAAAACTAGTCCTGGTGAAATATCTTATACACTATTCACCAGGGTAGGTGGCCTGCTGGAAGTGATATAAGTGAATTCTTTATTGAGATGGAAACAGAGAGGCCAAAAAAAAACCCATTAAAAGGATTCAGGAATGTATCTGGAAAAGGAGCAGGGTGTTGGTCCTTTTAAAAGATGCAATGGAGGGAATAAAAAGGAAGGTGGGAAAGTAGACTTGCATGAGATAAACAGAGATTTATAAAATGGGAGATCTCTAAAGTTTATGTAAGARAGTCTCAGGTTTTAGTTGCTAGAAAGCCACGTCTGCAACAAGCATTTCCCAGGAGTATGCAACATCAAGCAGTTGGTATGGAAACTGAGATGCAWAAAAATATAAAAATATAACTTCAGAACACCACTGAGTCAGAGCAAAGGCCCTGACAGCACAGYATCCTGCATCTAACAGTGACTAATACCAATTCCTTAGAGGAAAAGCAGAATAAAGACAACAGGTACGAAGTGACCTCTGCCTACTATGTACTTTCTGCAAAGCTGCCCAGGAGGAAAACCTTCTTGAGACAGAGAAAGTTTGCAGTTGTGAACAGAGATGTTTCTGATCCCCTTGTTGAATATACTGTGTTTGGCYATCTATAAAGTGATTTCATATTTTCATTCTGAAAAACAAAAACTGGTTTAAATTTTCTAMCCTTGTGTCTGAAAATGTCAGGCGCAGGGGGCCAGCCTCTATGCTTCATGAGTATCCACTTTCAGGTCCATCTTACCATAAGGATCAGACTTCCCCTGATGGGAATCATAGCTCAGATGGAGACTTACAAAGCCCTCCCACCCAAAGAAGGGTCCAAACATATTATGTCCTCYTCTTCTGAATTTGTCTGGCTCACTTCTCTACCTAAGAGAGTTCAAAATCTACTGAAGGATAGTCACATCAGCCAATTCCCTCTGCTGTCCYTRTGTAAMAGATAAAATGGCCAAGTGACTGGTGTCTCGTGCTGAGCAATGAAGAGTCAAGGGCTGCATCAAGGAGGATATGAACACGCAGTTTTATCTCTTTAACAAGTCATCTCTGCTATAGAAAGAGCTCAAGCGAGTCCAAATGGAAGCATGCAGAGAGATAACAATCTGTTATGATTATACTTTTMCTAGGGAAACTGTCAATTTCACTGGTGAATCTATAGATACACTGCACACAGTATACCTGGAATAAGAGCATCCCGAACCCTTTGCTCTTCACCACCACCACCACAAAGTGCTTGGAAAGACATGGCACCTGGATGAGTTCAGCCTCCCTCCACTGCTGCCAGCAGTGTTGCACTCAGTACAACTCTGAAAAGAGTCAGCTTCAGCTCTCAACCCCTTCTCTTGGAAAAAAGCAAATTGAAGATTCGTGAAAAATGGAATGATGGTTTTCTGCTAAGTTGCTTCTACTGCTCATCTCTTTTGCATATCAACTGGCCATCCAAAGTCAGTGATTGTAATGTAAAAATAATGTAAATAATTCTAAACCAACATCCTTTCTCCCAAATCAAATTGGTTTTTTCTATATTTTCAGCCAGTGATTTTAACCTGCCAGCAAGCCTGACTCCATGTGAGCAAGCTTCGTCATCTCCTTCAATCAGTACTTTTAAAACATTGCAGCTCACCTCAGATTGTCTAGTGCAATTTCTAGATAGGCTGATTTCCAACAGCATCAAAAAGGCAATCTGAGCAGCATGTTCCATTTTTTACTTTTTTATGAACCCCGTGAAAAATTTGTCTTTTTTTCCTGAGCCTCTGAGCTTGAGGCTGTTAGACCACTGAATGCTACATCAGCCAGCATGACTTCCAACCCCTCACAGTGAGTCATTTATGTCWGAGTGATTGTTTCAAAGCAAACAGTGCTCTACACTTCTGAGGCCCACAGCCTCTCCTGCTCCCCAGTCATGAGGCTCAATTCACAGCTATAAACTGTATGTTGTACACATTTTGCCTTAACTACAAGTAATTCATCTATCACCATCAGGAGAATTGGGATTTACTGAAAGAAAAAACTGTATAATCATAGAATGGTTTGGGTTGGAAGGGACCTCAGAGATCATCAACTTCCAACGCCCTGGGCAGGGACAGCCATGGGCAGGGACAGATCCCACTAGACTGTAGTCCAAGCACAGTCCAACCTGGCCTCAAGCACTGCAAGGGCATCTCTGGGCAACCTGTTTTGATTCCGTTGTTGAATATACTGTGTTCAGCTATCTATAAAATGACTTCATATTTTCATTCTGAATAATAAAAAATAAAAATACTGGTTTGAATTTTCTAACCTTRTGTCTGATGGTGGTGCCTCACCATAACCACCATGGTGAAGAATTTATTCCTAACATCTAATGTAAACCTGCTCTCTTTCAGTCTGAACCCATCCCCCCTTGTCCTGTCACTACAGTTCCTGATGAAGGGTCTGTCTCTGGCTTCTCTGTAGAAGTGGAAGTTCTTCAGACAGTGGAAAGTTGCCATGAGGTCTCCAYTCGACCTTCTCTTTTCCAGGCTGAAGCACCCAATTTTTCTCAGCCTGTCTTCATAGGGGAGGTGCTCCAGTCCCCTGATCAACTTTGTGGCCTCCTCTGGCCTTGCTCCAACAGCTCCATGTCCTTCCTACATTGGGCACCAGAACTGCACACAGAGCTCCAGGTGGGGTCTCACCAGAGCAGGGCAGAGCAGAGCAGAGCAGAGGGGCAGAATCCCCTCCCTCATCCTGCTGGGCACTCTCCTTTGGATGCAGCCCAGGACTCCTTTGGCTTTTGGGCTGTGAGTGCACACTGCTGGCTCTGAGTTTTGCATTAATCATCTCCCTGAATCTTTTTCTGCAGGGCTGCTCTCAGTCACTTCACCTACAGTTCTTCTATGAGACTGTGTTGCTGTAGAATTAGCTTTCTGAGGACAGATGTATTCCTCTGTTTTACCAATATCCATTCTATCCATCAAGCAGAAGACTGGCACATCTGAAGGTTTTCTTCCTGCCCTGAACAAGGAATTCCATGGGCTACACAAGTGGTCAACACCAACAGCAGTCAGAGCAGACAGAGGCTTTACAGCTTGATCCTAAGCATCTGCAAGCCCCATAGATGATTGCAAATCTCATCTGTCATTTCTCCTTAGAAGTTTGACTTTAGCRTGTGTTGTACATAATTAAACACTTCTGATTTCAAATACCACAGCACAATAATCATTAGCCCATGCTAGATTCCCTTTATAGTAACCACCCTCAGATTTGGACAGCATTCCAAAAAGTGGTAAGCTAAACATATCCAGCTATCTTTGCAAATATAGTGAGAGGAATAATAAAATTACATTTACAAGCAAGAAAGAATTTCCTTTTCAATAGTTCCAGGAAAGGCTATTCTTATGGCAGGGATTATAATACAAATAAGAAATGGTATAGACTTAACCCATTTTCTTTACAGTCTTAAGACTGCAATTTTGTGGTTGTAATCTAATGTCATGCCTTTGCTATTAGCAGATTTTCTCCAGAGTCCAGACAGAAGTAGACGTGTTCAGATAGACCTCCKGAATATCCTGTTTTTCTGGGACCAATTTAAAATATAATTCTCATTAGATTGCTGCYGCTTTTTATTTGTGGGCAATTTTTTATTCTAGAATTAAATCTGTTTTGCTTTCAAAAGAAATCCTGTTGCTTTTGTTTTAAGTGACAAAGAAGTGCTCTTTAGATCCTATTGCCAGAACCAACATTCTGTCATTTCTATCTCAGTTTATTTTGTGMTATGACGATCATCCAACTAGTGGTCTGATATTCAAAATCAGCAGAGAGGAAAGGAGTGCACCCTCATGCCCTCCCTGTTCTTCATATCCAAAGTCAGCAGCAAGGATCCCCATTTTAATGAGAGCAATACTGGACCATAAGAACATCAGTTTTTGAGCACAGGGATCAGGTCTCTCTCTGTAGTAAGAAAGGTGCCAAACACAAAAGCTCTGCCAAGTAAACACTGAACACTAATAGCAACGTGGAAGCCACATRCAGGTGTTGTGGGGTTTGTCTGATCTATTTAATAAAACAATTTMTTTCCACAGGTTTAAGGCTGTCTCCAAAACAGCCCAAAGTGAGAAGGCAGCACAGTATCRGAAGGTTATCCTGTTTTATGGAAGCATGAAGAATCCTAGCCAGCCCCCATATATGGAGGAGTACACTGGCTTTTCTGGGTCATTTCAGAGAGCCAACTTTCCCTGCCGACCCATCCCCCTGCTGCAGGGAACCGAAGGGATGTCCTCTCCTCTTCCCCTCTCTGCCCCCTCACTATGCTCCCACTGGGACAATGGAAAAGCAGCTGGACTACAATAAAACCTTCACCTCATACATATGCAGCCCAACCTTCCTCAGACTCCCAAGCAGATTTTTGAATGAGGAGGAGAGCAGTGTGTCCTTTCAGTGCCAGGCAGAATTCTGCCCCTTGCTGATATATTTCTGGGTAGAATGTTTTGTCGGTTTTCAGTTTTTTTTTCTTTTCAAGCCAGTAGCAGATGGCTCACCAGTCTGATTTCATTTTGCAATTCCCCTGCTCCTGTATTGCCTTCATGGACCACTCCACAGCCACAGTATGGATCAGTTTCAGAGCTTTCTGGTGTAAAATTGTCACATCTATTCAGAATGATAAAGATACTGACAGCAGCAAGTTATTTTAAGTTTTGGGCTTATTTCTATCCGTGGTTTCCTTCTACATTCAATTCCTTCCTAAGCTGTGAACCATTCAAACTACACTTTTCATATAGCTGAAAGCAGATTTGATTAATATGATTTCTTTGTGAAAATCTGAGAAGATTAAGAAGCAGTGATGTAGAGAACATATGCCCTTTCTCAACATGACATTCTCTAACATTATACAGGGGTCTGCAGATCCTTACAGTCATTATATTGTTCCCGCTTCTGGTATCTAAATAGAGAAAAACCTATTATCAGGAAAGAATTTCACTTTTTTCATATTATAGTTTCAATCTCATGTGCAGGTCAACAAATCTGCAGCTGTGTATCGATTTCATTCTGTAACTAGGCAGGAAAGGCCACATTTCAAGGGAGYATTTGCAGATTGTTTTTTCCTTTGTATTACAAGTCTTTTTGTGATGGTCCCTTAGAAAAAAATTAAGATTGGCCAGATGACWTCTATGCTCAGTGAAGCAAAATGCCAAATAAATATGTTTACGGGCACATCAGTTTACAGTTCTTTCTCTATTTTTCCCAGAGTGTTACTAACCATGGAAATAGTTTCCAAAATCAGTGGGGGGAAAAATCTGTCTGGTATTGATTGAATATGGTTTCTCATCTGTCTCATGACCTTTTCCATCACAYATAATTAGAAATGGAAAGGTCTTAGCTCCGTGCTTGCAGTACCCTCCAGAATACAGATGGAAGGTTTGGTTGAGTACAATGAAAGCATGCAATCCATAGATTCTAGGATTTGGCAATACCTGTAGCTGTTCCTCAAAATAACAAATACAGACCATGCCAGCATTTTTGAGCTGATGCAGAACAGTGTCAGTAGGTGTCTTAACTGTGTTAGTGTAATATCTTGGATTGCATTGCAYATTGTAGAGGATAAATACAGCTTGCAACCATCTACAGCACAAGAAAACATCAAACYTCTTGATTGTGTGACAAAATCTTTGTTACTTGCTGTGCAGAGATACTTCTATGTCAAACAGTCAACATGATTTGCTAATCAGTGGTTAAGAAGATTATTATAATGGCTGATTCTAAAAGCATTTATAATGTGCTGAGTCAAGCTGCCATTTCTGAAAGTCTGAAATCTTAATCAGCCATATTGTCCACAGACTCTTTGCAAGGCTAAGGCAATAGCATGTCTGATTTTGGTTGGATTTGAAAGGTTCGCATGAACATCATTATGTACTGTCCCGACCCCATATGTACATAAGGAATTAAACAGCAGGATCATACACTTTCCCAATGTGAAAAGCAGAGATGCTGGTGATGGAATCACCAAAAATTTAAATACATTTCACTTTCAGATACATGTCTATTTCCATTTTGATATTAAAATATTCCAGCAAAGTACTGGAGAAATTATTGAAAATCAGTGCTTTTAGACAGAGTTTTCTTCTCTTATGGAGTAGGCCTGAAGCTCAGCAGAATGTTTATTGGCCCAATCTTTGCAACTCCAGTGCAAAATTGATTAAAAGACTGATTAAGAATATGGATAAAACAGCTCCTCAGCATGGAGGATGCTGGATCAGTTCAGGTGAWAAGCAACTGTCAACCTCTTGTAATTGGTTGTTGTGTGGCTTCTAATGGACCRTTGCTCATAGAGCATGGGACACAACTAAAATTATCACAAAAGAGAAGCCACTGCACATGATGGGCAGCTGAAGAGACTGATCCAATTTTTGAGACTCTCATCTCCTCAGAAATCTTGTCCCACAATTTAAATGAGTCCATGTGCCAGATGGAGCAAAACATCTGATCGACAGTATCTGCCAATCCCGTGCCTTTCAAAAATCATACACACACACAAAAACTCGTGTTTTAAATCAGCTGACCTTGCTTCATGACTCAGATACCTCTCAAACCTCCAAGGACTGTGATTAAGCAGTTTGTAAAATGTAAATCTCTCCCACTCATTCAGACCATTTCAATGCCTGTTCTGCTTTTTGACTTGCACACAGACACTCTGTCAGATACAGTATTTATTCTGGGGGAACAGAATCACTGAATCACCATATAAAAGAGATTTGTGTTTCAGTGGTATGGAATTGTCCTGGCTGTGAATTAACACAATTTCTACTGGCTTCACTATAAATTATTTCAGACATAGCTGTGAACTGGAATAACATTTCACAACAGAGTATATACAAACAGTATTCCAGACAAAGTTCTTCAATTTGTTTTGACCAGGAATGTATCTGGATAGCAAAACAATWACATAAGTATTAGACTGTTAGTAAAGAACACTTTTTCAGGGAGGGTAAAACATGCATGAGCCACAATTCATCATATCTGCAAAAATAAATAACTCTCCCCAAAATAACAAAACAGAAAACACCAGTTAATGTTTTTTTTTTTTCTGAAGTCCAAGTCTCATAAAGGAAAAATAAAAAAAGGGGGGGAAAAAAAATTACTCGCAAAAGACATGACACAATGCCACCTTCTGGTTAAAACGTATAGAAAAATATACTTGCTTCGTATTGAACACTTAACTACTTACATGTGTGCAAAACAAGATCAGTTTGAGTATGAATTCACAACAGTAATCCAGTCGATTTTTTGGTCCACCAGATCCCRGAATATCCACTATTGGACTTTCTGGAATAGTCCAGCCCAGACAAAAGGCAGAATCTTGGCACTCAACAGTTAAAGTTCAGTGCAGGTTTACATCTTCAGACAAAAATCCCTCTATTTCATACTCYAGCAATGGGGTTTGGACTCCAATTTTAAAACACTCATTTTTCATAGAGTATCGGATTTTTTAATAATGTTTCCTTGTTCAAAGAGTTAGTAATTTTGGCAGCAAAATTGTTTTAGAATTAGGCTTTTGTGAATTTTCTCTTGAGAGCATCATGTGTTATTAGAGTAATATAGCTAAAAAGTCTTAACTCTGAAACATGCAGAGACATTTTCATACCAGCTTGGAGATGTAAAGGATTTAAATAGTTTCCCATTTAACCAAAATAAAAATCATTTACCACTAGGGAAGCCAACATCTCTTTTAAGATATATTCAATACCTCTCTCCCCTCCTCTGGTCTTTTTGAACTGCCAAGCATTTCAAAATAGTRACAGGACCAAGGAAAAGATATACTGCTACTTATTAAATTTAATAGCTGGAAGAGTTAATACTGGACACAAACATATCAAATTTCTCCAATACCCTTATTCCAGGGGCAGGGTTTGGCCATTCCTTTTCACTTTTGAAGACATTCTAGGACTYACTTCAAGATACTGAAGTTTTCCCTAAAAGGGAAGAAATTTCCCTAAATCTTCAGCTATTCCAGGACCATTTATAAGGAGGGCACACCCATTGTGAATTAGTTCAGTAACCCATCCCTTCACTTCCAGGCACACTGTGATCTACAGAAATCCTCTCCACAGAGGCAAGCGAAGGCAGAAACTCAAAGAGGACTAGAGCAAGATGAGTAAAATTGGTGGTGTTTCCCATTTCTGATTCATCACCCTATTTCAGTGCCTCACTTGTCTGATCCACATTCTCTGTATGCATCATGTGAAGGAGAAAGTAGGAAAGTTTACAGGGAGAAGCAACAGCCTCTGCTCCAGAGGAGTAACACAGGGAAGCTCCATGAATGCGCTGGTATGACCACAGTTGTTGCAGCATAATTCTACAGCTTTAGAGTTAGAAAGATCAGAACTGTCCCTGGCGGGTAATAAATTCCTGAACAAGAATTTGAGCTCTCTATATGATATGAGAATAAAGCTGATCAATGGAGAGAATTATTGTATTGTAAAACTACAGCAATGAGGGCACTGCGACAATTACTGGATATTTATTCAACTGATTTTCCTTGAGGAATTTTAATGAGGATTTCACACTCCATAACCATATGCTTTAGATTCTGTCAGTAAAAATGTTAAATGCTTCTGTTAAAGAAATGTGACACTGCTCTTACTGYGCTACTCTTTGCTGGGGAATGATATTTTAGCAAGACGAGAGCATGTCTACTTTTTTTTTCAGATATACTGGGAATGTTTTCAATTATTTGTGTTCTGGCTGAATCCCTCAGTATGCCACTAGACCCAGACAAAAATGACAATGTCAGCCCCATTGTGGAACAGTTGTGGAAATTCCTTCAGCTTTCCATGCATAAGTTTCCCTGTTCTCTCCATGCAGCTGGCAGCAACATTGTGCATAATGCACGAGAAATGCTTATGGTGGGATTAAAAGTGGCAAAATTCACCAGTTTTTATACAGAAAGTTCCAAAGTTGAAGTAATTTATTTGCAATTACGGGCATTACATGTTATTGATAGCTATGATTACAGAAAGAATAGCTCTTGGTTCCCAATGTTTAGATTTAATCTCATTAATATGGCAGTGGGATTCAAATAAAGAAAAGGATCAGTTAAGAGTTTGAAAACTCAGTTTATATTCTTGACTCAGACACTGATCTGCACCACGATCTTCACAAGCTTCATTTTCCTGTGTTTCTCTTTCACCCTTGTCTTGCAGATTATGAGTGACATTTTCAGAAAAGTCTCTCATTCTGTGTTTCTACTATGCCTTGTTTAATGAGGTGACAAATTCACTGAAGCCTCTAAACTTAACTATACTATACATAAAAACATAATAACCCATAATGCAGCGAGGTCATCCTTCACAAACTGAAAACTGGAGTTTATTATTCCAAATTGCCATTTCTTTCCTGTGCTTCTGACAGGGGCCCTCTGCAGTTGTTCATGGACATGTCCCAGAATTTTCAGACAATATGGCAGTGTTTAAAATGCAAAATGTGAACATATCTTTCAGATAATCTGCACTAAATCATTCATTTCTCTGGCCATTAAAGTATTCCCATGTATATGGCATGGTCTGCCATTCCTGCTGGGATGTTTAAGGCAAACAATCACAAAAATGTAAGCAGAGCTGTGTGACCTCCTTGCACCCAACAACAAACATTTAGTTTAGGAAATTAGTATTTCCACTGATGTTTAYGCCAGACAACTGCAATTTGTAGCACTGTAAGGCAAAACTGAAATTTCAAGTTGGGGCTCTAAATTCCTTCTTGATGTAATTCTACAACATTTTATGAGATTACACCAGAAACWAATGCAGCCCAGCAACAGAAAATTACTGTCTGTCACTTTGGATTTGGAAATGTGTTGTGAAAGGGAAATGTCTTTCTTATTRCAGACTTTAATGACTCTCAGTGATGGCAGCTAAAGACTTGATTGCACAGACWTTTCATGTGAATGGCTCCTCCTCATTCAGTCATGTCAGTAATACCAACCAGATAGATATGTTTGGGTAAAAACCACTCAAGGGAATAAAACCTGCRATATTTTTCCATGCCAACAATAGGCCATGCTTTAAAAAAATTATATCAGGAAATCATCACAAATTAAAATGTGTGTTTGGYTGGTTGAAGACAACCTTCACCATTGAAAAGAGGAGGAAAAGAGAAGTGAAAAATTCTGAACTTTGATAGGGGCTGAAAGGGAAATCTCAATGAYCAACACTGAAGCAAATAAAAATGCAAAGACTGTAGACAGCAAGAAGTATAAAAGTAGATGAAGATGATGAAATAYGACAATACATGTTTTGGAGCAGTTATGAATGAGCGTAAAACTAAGAGTAAACTTTCAGGTGTAAACTATAATGGTGGTTCAGGAGCTCTGCATGAGTCCATGCTCTGTAAATCTCTCCTTAGAAGTGGAGCTGCTTTGAAGAGACTCTCAGCAACCTGACAAAGGTTGATAAACTGAAGGTATATCTGGGTAAAGACCTAATGCAAATATATACTGCACACATTATGGAAGGCAGCATAGGATCAGGGCTTTTAAATTATAAATTGCTTAGGACAGACATAGATGATGCCTGGTTTTTCCTTTGAGATGTTYCTCTTGGATGACACAACAAAATGGCAATTGGTAATAACGATGGTTTCAGGAATTGTTCATGTAAAAACACCTCCAGCTTTTACAAAAGGAAAATGCATTCAGCTACATCCCCATGTAAGCAAAGCAGAGGCCCCGGGAGCAGCCCTCTCTGTAGCTCTGATCCCAATGAGCTCATCCATGGATATAAAGGAGCAGGCTGCAGGATGAAACCCTGGCCTGCCCACAGAGAGGGTGCAGAACACTCCCCTGGGCGTCATCCGAGGGTAAGGAATGAAGACAGGATGGCACGAGTGAAGCCACCCTGCTCAGAGCAGGAAGACAACCGGTGCAGTGAGTGCCAGAGCATTTCATTTGGTCTGGGTGTGAAAGGATGGGCTTTGGCCTATGTTATCTGCTTGCCAAGGGGTTTTCTATGAGAAAACCATCTCTCATTAGTGACATACCAGAAATAAACCAACCTGATATCCATCAGCAGTGCCAGACATCTGCTGCTGCAAGGGAAGGTGGAAAAAGGGACTCGGCTCAGCCAGAAACACCACACCCTGCAGGGGGGAGAGAAATCCCTTGCCAATAAATTCTGTGGGGACTAACATGTTCTCCAGGCTTATGCCACCCCCTGTCCTGACAGGTATGAAGCTAAGAGAAATCAATAGCAGCTCTGGCTCACGGGAATTCACAGTCTCACGGGGAAGCTTCCTTCACTCGCAGCTCTCCCTCAAATCAACTTGCAAATAAGCACGTGGGGAGCTCACTCCTCTGCATGGCCAAGAGAGATTAGAGACAGCATTTCGTTTGTGCAGGCCTTTTGGCAAGCACCCACTGAAGTGAATGATTACACAAAAAGTGCATTATTCTTCTGTTAAAATAAACTCCCTTTTTTAAAAGGAATCAACAAAGCAAATTTTCCATGAAGTCATTAAACAAATTTTAGTTTAAAAGAATTTATCAGCGCTGAAGGATTCAAAGAAAGAGAAGAATTAGGGAAGCCATAGCCAGTTAAAAAAGAAGAAAAGAGAAGAGAGGAGGGAGAAAAGGAAACTGATTTCTTCTGAATGTTTTCCTTAAGCTGAGGAAGTCAAAAGGATCACGAAGAAGAAAGGAAAAATGTGGCATCTGCATTAATCGGCATTAAGCACTTAAAACAAGAAACTTCAATAACTGTGCAAATTTAAACTTTTTAACTACTCCTTTCTATCCTTCCTCATTGATATTCATGGGGCAGTAACCATTATTTGCAAACAAAGATAAAAACCAATATTTACTCCTGCTGGAAAATGCAGCTATAATTTATAATGAATGCATTCAATTTAGTGTGAATCACTTTGAAAAACTTTCATAATATAGCCCAAAAAAGAGCTAGACAAACAAGTAGGATTTGTTGGTTCAGTCACTAAAGAAAAAGGAAAACAAATTATAATCAGTTGAGTTTGAATCAAAACAGACATTTTATGGTTTTTTTGAAAAATAGGGATTTTTTTTTTTAGAATCAAACTAATCTGTAATGACTTTCACTTTCATTTTGAAAATTTGCTTTTGCAGTGAGCCATTATTAAATGCTAAAAAGAAGTTTATTTTCCAAATGTCAAAAGTAAACATTCTAGCATTTCTAAAAYTGAACCCTTTTCTGCTTCAGAAAATTCAGGAATTAAATTATTCTCCTTTTTAAAATACAGTATCTGTTTCACTCTTTATTCATCTGAATTTAAGTGCAGGTGATTCATATTTGTAAGCAATTTCAGTTCCCCCCTCCCCCCCCCAAATAAAACTGGTTTATACTATTATCCCAAAATTCACACAATTTCAGTAAAAAACAGGAGCTACTTCCTATTTGTCTGGAGTCCAAAWCTGCACCTGAAGATTCAGGATATATTTTGAAAATGMGTGTTTGTTTGCTTGGCTTGGCCTGACTTTGCTTGGTTGAATAAAACCAGGCCAAGTTCCAGTAGATCCTGGAGTAACTTATATGTTTGACTGGAAACTCCTGGATGTCTTTCTGAAGAGTTTCATGCTGAGTGCTAAAATCTCTCAGCAGGTGAGAACAACATTACCAGTCCAGTTTACTGGCTCTGAAAGGTCCCAAGCACAGGACAAGTTCAGGCAGAGCTTCTTGTAAAACAGACAAAACGGAAATTTACCACCTCAAATATCAGTATTTAGAGCTGGGCTATACCTACCAGAGGTGGCCTGATGAGAAGTCAGCGCTTAAAGCTGCTATGAGAGCAAGAAATACAAGGGAAAGAATGCTGAGAGAATATCCTCACTCTGTCCCCAACACTTGCAAATGCTGCAGACACCTCAGCAGAAGCAGAGTTTCCAAGCTATGGTGAGGGAAAGCAGRAACAGGCACTAACAGTGATGGTAGGTCCCACCAAAGAACCATKTGGTTCCACATTCTGCCCTTGGCAGTGGCCAAGAGGGGCTGGGGAAGTATGGAAATGAGGACAAGCACACAGTAATGTCCCCCTGGCTTCAGGCACTGAATGAGCTGCAACATCTTCCAAGCCAAAAACAGCATCTTTGTGTTGTACATCCTTGAATGGATTCCTCTTCTGTGGATTTATMTAATTCCTTTTGAAGCCATGTAAACTCCTGGCATCCGAGGATGCCTGTGGTAATGCCATCAACAATGTAACTACGCTTTCTGTGAAAAAGCCCTGCTTTTRTTTGTCAAACCTGATATTCCATGCCCCTGTTCATGCTACCTCCCTCATGCTACTCACGATTTATAGATTTCTGTTCCCTCTTTCATCAGGCAAATCTTTTCCTACTCARCACACCAACTTTATTTAGTCAATCTTCATCTGGAAACCATTTCATAGTTTTGAGCATCCTGTCAACCTTTTCTAGCTCTGGTCTACCCTTTTTGAGATGCAGGGGGTGAGACCACATGCAGTCTTCAAGATACATCTAATTCTAACAAAGTACTGTTATCCTTCTCTTAATAATTCCAAGTGTCAGTTCCAGAGTCAACCCCAGGTGCATCTGTTTACATCTTCCCACATGGAATTAGATCTTTTTTGTCATTTAGCCAGAATCTTAAGAACCCTTCAAAACTACCCTGAATTTCTGGTTCTGTTTAATCAAGGTACGTCACTTCATATTGCTGACACCCCTAACGAGACCTGTATGTATTTAAAAGCTCACTAACAATCTCTGTGGATTTCCACTGGTGCGTCAGTCAGAAAGCCAACAAATTAACCTTTTGATTTATTTTCTACCTCCAAACTTTCTATTTAGACATGCTAGGACCCTTCATTTTGTGCCACAGCACTTTATTTCTTCAAAAGCCCTTGATGAGAATTTCTCAAAATATTTCTGGAAAACCCAGTAGAACATATTAACATGATTTTCCTGTTGAGAATTGACTGATTCCTACATAGAAATTTAGTTTTTAGGAATAATTCCCTATGTAAACACAAGGCTTGTGTCCTACCCAATAAATCATAAGTAAGCACATCCACCAGTTCTCTTCTCTATGATAACAATCATATATATCTGTGWTCATTGTTTCTGTTCTTTATTATAACTACCATCAATTTGCTAAATGCACTTGTCAGATTTGCTAAGATTTATATATCCTCAACTGCTGCATCATGTCATTTTTTTAAATTGCACCATTTTCTTTTCATAAGCAAGGGGGAAATTTTAGAAGACTGAATGCCAAAATTAATAGTTCACTCCTTCCACAGTTAAATACCTGTWTAACTCTCAGGCGAACACATGCTCTGTCTGATTTGTTTCTATCTCTAGTTTAAAAAAAAGCAACTTAAACTGTTTCTAGCTATTGTTACTCATTTTCTTCAAAGACTTCTTTTTTTGYCAGGATTTCAGTTTATAACAGATCTTCAGATGTCCCATTTAACAATATTTTAGAGAAAGAATCCACCTAGCCTCCCACAGCAAATATAGTTTTCAACAGTTAATTTTTCTTTTTCTGCTTTTATAGTTGGATCACAATGTTTGAAAAAGTGTTTTAAACTCTTTACCAAGAAGTGCAAGGATGGTCACCCCATTAACCAAGTCAGCTTGGTATTGTATTACTGTCTGTAAAATTAATCTGCATTACWGTCGTAAATKAACACAAAAGGGGAAAAAAGGGATRTATAAGTTAYAGATATATAAGTTATTCCTCAAAAAATTATTATTTATTTCTTAATTTTTTTATGACAAGTGGGATGATGGTAATCTTGATTTCACAGTGTTTATTTATATCACATCAGAGCTGTTTATACACAGCCACCACTGACARTGTGAGGACAGGCCAACCTGCAGCAAAATATCCAGGGAGGATTTGTGGAGTGCACACCCAGTGCACTCTCCTCAATACCCTTCTCCTCTTCCTTTTTTGGAGGGAGTACTAATCAAGCCAAACTGGCATTTTATCTTCTTTACTTCCCCAAGACATTTGTGAACTCTGAACCACAATCTATATTTGCATGATATGATAATTCAGTATAAACATTCCCTGTATCTGGTAAGCTCAGTTTAAGATATAAAATTGAATRAAAGTATAGATTAGATACTGCTGAACTTAACTTTGAAGTTGCAATATTTAAGTTAAACATTGGTTTCATGTTGGAGCAGGGGGTGATAACAAAAACAAAAAAGGAATTTAAAAAAGCAGATTCAAATAAGCAATGTCTACACATATTTGCTAAGGCAAGTGTGCTTTTCACCACTCAGCCCAAGGCATTTCCCTCCTCATCAAGGGTGTCACAGGAGAGAATCCTGGCTGTGTGAGCTAAAATGATGCATTGCCCAAGCTGAACATTCCAGGGAATGATTCTGAGGTGCTCAGAGCCTGTTTGCCATGCAGAGGCCGGACAGTGACATGGCCTGGCATTGTGTCCGACAGCCACAGCTTCTGTGCAGCTTGGTCATAGAAATGAATCGTCATCATCTCCACCAACAACAAGATTACCACACTCTGGTGTAGGAAAAAGGAAATTGTCAGCATATGGTGCGTGTGCCTGTGCAACTTACCTCCCGCTCACACAAATGGGCAGCTCTTCTGTGAGAGGATAACAGCTTGGYAGCCAAGGAAGGTGTTTTCTGTGGTGGGTCTAAGGCAATCCCAAATTCTGTCATTTATTTTAAGGTCTGAGTTTTGGCTAAAAGTCAAGATCAAGTGAAAATATTTTAGCATAAGACCTTTTGAGGGAAAACGCTGATCTGGTTATCTATCTACAGAATAGTACATTTCGGTGATTTTCTTCTTTGAAGATAACTTTAGAAGAAGGTTTTGAAACTGTCAAAACTCTTTTTTTTCCTTTTTTCAATATTTTTTCATTTCAAATTTAGTGTCTATTTATACTTTCAGTACTAAAAACAAAAAAAAAAATCTAAAACCTGTAAGAATTGAAATCAAGCGTGCTGAACCTATTGCAATATTTTAGCTACTGCACTCTGATTACTTATTGATTTATTATTCCTGTTTATAAATGCATTTTGATTTTTCAATCTGTTTTTAGACAAGAATCTTTGAATTAGTGGAAATTCATACAGAGRGGGAAAATTGATTTTCCTCCCAATTCCAGCTAAAACCTAAGTTTGGAACTGTCCACCATCCTGTGCTATTTTTGGCCACAGATTAACAAGCCATGTAGAGCAGAGGACAGTTTTGTACTTGGGGCATTTTGACAGGTAGAAAACACACAAACCTTTATAAAAGAACTCTGAAGCTAAACCTTGAAGTGATGTGCACTGAAGTGTGTAGTATTGTGTGTTCACAGCACTCTGGTATCTAATTTTATTTAAATTCAGGAGACAAAAAAGTGACCTTGGTGAACTGGGTGAAAGTTTTGCTAGAAGGTTAGGTAGGACTTGGCCTGGCCTCAAATTTCTGCATAGAAGAGACATTGATTTGAGGTTTTGCATCAGCAATAYATGTTTTATCAAAGCATCCTATCTCACTTTCATCCCACTGCTGCTGCCCCTTCTGTTACCATGCTGACCCCTTGTTCACACCACAATATTGGTTCCTTCTGAAATAGAGATTTGAGTTCAGGATTTTACCGATAACTTTCAAGGTTCTTCAAGCCCTGACCCCTCTATTCTTGCATAACCTGGTCCACAYTTCTGCTTCCTTTGGTAACCTACTTTCTGTTTCTCATTTGTCTCCGCTCTCCCATCACTTTTTAAGTTGACTGTGTCAAAATGCGGTGCTTTTGCACAGTTGACCCCAGGGTGGTGGAACTCCATTCCTCTTGATATCTACAGATTTGGGAGATAAATTCCTTCCCTCTGCCTCTCCAAGATTTCGACAGCCTGTCTCAAAGTGTGGTCAGGCCATGTGATACAGCTTTCATTTCCCCCAGACCTCCTCCCTCTTCAATTTTTTTAAGTTAAGGTCAGGCTGCGTAAAAGAATCAGAGCTCACAGCAGAATAATTGGAGTCATCTGAGACTCACACAAAGGTCATGTAGGTTAGTGCTTTTGAGGAATCTGTGATAAGGCACTGCCTGAGAGGGTTTTGTGATCCAAGCCAATATTTYTGCTTAGTGTAATTTAAGGGAGAATTTTAAACAAATCGTTGTAGGGACAAACTTCCTTTTGCTGTGCTTCTTATCACAAAGTTTGTGAGTCTTGTGTGCAATATTGGACATGCAAAGTTCATGTCTGCTTGTTTTCCTGAAAACTACTAATTGTAGTTGCTCTTACTACCTAACTCTGCTACTGAAAGCTTTCTTCCTACAAAAATAACTTGAAGACACTCTAAGTATCTTTAAGAATCCATTCCTTCTTTAATACATTGCCTTTTAGAAGAGTGTGCTTTGATTTTGAGAGACAAATGAATTAACTGGGAAAATGATCATTTCAACACAGTATTGATTTAGCTTAAAACATCTTTTGCATCTGAGATAATTTTGTATCTCAGAAAACCCAGGAAACAGTTGCACAGCTTGAAGGTTTCTTAAACTAATAAAGTAAAAAATGTTCTTTCATATTTTCCCTATATAACGACACTTTTTTATTACTGTTCTAGTTTAGTTTTACCTTGGCTATGAATTTCATGATAACATAGGAATTAATSACATCAATCAAGCATGTTTCTTTATGGAAGTGTTTCTTCCTGTGAAACATTGCTTGCATCATGGCAGATTCTTGAACGAGGGCTCCAGTATGGTTAGCACCAAAGGAGGTTGGAGAAGATTCTTCACCAGGATTCTTCTGTAAAGAGCTTGATTACATATTTTTGTTAAGCAAGACTTAAAATTTCATAAGAACAAATCCTTAGGCTATCCAGTGTTCTCCTGCTGCCCTCACCAAAATGTGCAGTTTTCTGTATTTTTGACCAAACCCCATAGAGACAAGATTTTAATATAGGTCAGGAATGAAGCATATACCTTGTGGGGCATATACCTTGTGGGGCTAAATGTCCATGGACAGGAAGTGGAGACCCTGGTGTGGATGGAGAACTTGACCAGATTAGCTTGGGRGTTTGTAAAAACATGTGAACAAAAAAAGAATATATTTGTGCTCCAACCATCTTTTAGAAATAACAGTGTGGGTTTTTTTTCTGTCAGTGAACACTTCTCACCCGATGCCAACTTGTCATCATATAAATCAACTTGAGAYGTCACACAGCAGTCAGAGAAAACTTTATCTCTTGTGTTCAGACTTTTTGGAACCCTGAAAATAATATAAAGTAACAAACAATAATCTCAATTTTGCAAAAACAGAATCCAAACCTCTCTTTCAGCATTTTCTAGAACTSAAGCAAAATAACACTTTCAAGTGTATATTTGGAAAATCAGCACTCTTTCATTCTATTTACAGTTCACCTTTCCAGCTGTGCAGTGCCCTGACTTGTGTGTGCCATTTCAGGGCAGACAAATGTCCACAGTGATACAACAAAGCTCAAACCTGCATTGAACTTTATCAATTTGTGAAGTCTCTCAGGCTCAGGTGATTTGGACCTTTCAAAGAACAATTCAGTTAAGCCCTGCCTTGGCAAGAGGAAATACTYGAYAAATGTTTATCTCTTCATACCACAYTTCTCTCCTAAACTGACTGCCATGTCATCAAAAATTCATCAAAARTTCCACCCAAATTGGATGGAATTCAGAAAAGTGATTTTATCAAAAACATGTGGTGTTTTGCTCAAGAAAATGATTCTTCACCAGTCCCTCACAGTAGGCCTTTACTTTACAAGCAGAATTAAGCACTGTTTCTAAAATCTGTTTTCTGCATAGTTTACAGACCTTTTCAGTGATGCATAATTGTTGGGTTTTCTAACTAGCAAATATATGAGTTGTAAACATTACTCAGGAGYGCAGCATCCCACAGCTTAAAGAAAAGGAATTCTTTTCCCCCACTCTTTTYCAGATCTTCTGAAGTGTAACAGATGGTTGTTATTATTTCTCCTTTTGGTTTCTATTCCTTTCATCTTTACCCAAAGTATTTCACCACCGCATATTTGTGCTGTCGAATTGCACCATGGTGGAATTATGCACACTTCTGGAATGTGGGATGATCTCTTCTGTTCTTCAGTCTTCCTACCACTTCCAGATAAATCCTCACTTTTGCTGACATTCTGCTTCTGAGAATCATCTTACAAATAACATTCACCTCATTCACCCTAAATCACCACTTCTGCAGCTTAGAGYTGCTTTCAGTTCTACTGTTGCTTTTTCCGTACTCTTCATTTCAAAATATCTGAATRTTAAAATACTTACAATACATAGTGTCCTTTACCAAAAATTTRGTACCAGAGAGCATCTCAATCTGGACAAAAGGCATGATCCCACAGTACCTCCAGTGCTATGTCACCACCAGGTTTGTCAATGCTTCTGTACCTTGTTTTCTTTCTCCAGACATAATCCTGCAGAGATGAAAACTTTTCAGATGCACCATTCAGATTTTCATTTCCCTCTTTATAAGATCATAACTGTCTCCTAAGGAAAAAAATCTTGATCTTCATTTTCATATGGGCTCTTCAAACAGTAAATTATACCTTTCAATTGTTATCACATTGTGTGATACATATTTTTAAAATTAAAATTATTATGGAAAAAAAATTAATTTAGTCTGTGATCTGTTCCTAACTCCCATAGCAAAAACATCAGCTGGCATCCAAATAGTTAAAAAGTTGGTCCCCATTTATACTACTCTACTATAATGATTCACAATTTATTGTTGGATATATTTGTTCAGTCTGGCTATGATTAATTTCAAAAATTTTATCCTTATTCAAACAGATCTTCCACTGTATGTATGCTTAATATTGCATTCTTATCATACCTGTTAAATATGCTAATGTGCTTTACACAACAAGGTCATTAATGCTAAGTAATAAAACAAGACACATTTTATTCACATCTTATGCTCTTCTGAAGATAACCATGTTTATCAAAATTCTTGTTACGATTTGTGTTTGTGGGATAGGGTTAAAGAAATGACAAAACACTTTGGAAAAAATATTTCTTGAGGTTGCTTTAGCCCACCTGTGGTCCAAAGAGTTGTGCCTTCAATGTGTTTGAAAATATTTCTGTACGGGCAACAGAAGCATGAGTTTTAATTTGAACAAAACAGGTATTAWAGGAGAAGCTGCATATGAAAGCGGMAAGAAGTCTTTGAGGTTCAAGAGGCCTTTATCATCTTCCTAAGGGGCCTGTTTAGCTCTGGCACGAAAAGTAATTTATATACATTTAGTCCTCTTTATTTTCATAGGAATAATTATTTCTTCCTGCTTCAGTTTTTCTTCTGTTGTTTCTTTCTCCCTAGTGCAGTTTAACCTCTTTGTAACATATAGTTACAAAACATTRCTTGCAACATTAATTTCAAAGAGGTATTTCAACCTCCTTTGAAGGTGGCTGTAGTTCAGTGCAAGCCGTATTTTCTCCCACATTTAGATTCCCCTCTCCAAAATTTAGTTAGCTATTTTTATCAAAGATGAGTGGAACWGCTGACAGTACAAAAAGCATAAAAGGCAGGATCTCACAAATGTGAAAAGCAGATCAGTGATGACAGCCTGAGCTGTGGGTTATTGTAAATTGTACACAATTCTGCTGGCAATTATCTCTATATCTATTATGCATTTAGACATCCTTGCTACTCTGTCTTTACTTACACAGTTCAAATGTCAATCTGGCTAGCTCAATAATGGGCCAAAGTGGAAGGTAAAAAAAAAAGGCATCTAGAAATTATCTCATAYCAAAGAATTGACGTGAATTAAACTTACATTTAAAAATTAGATAATCCAGAGATGGCTGGATTTTGTGTGATTAATCTCTCATCTGAAACTGGGGTGCTGAGAGCAGAATGTAGTGAGTGGCAATCCTAAAGTGAATGATCTCCTAAGCAATTCATAGAGGGCCATATAATTATAAGAAAGGAGAATATTTCTTCCCTGAGTTGTCAGACCTCCATGCTCAGCTCAGGTTTGCAAAAAGAAGCTAGGCATTTTTTCTTTCTTACACTTTCTTCAATAATACACAATGCTTCTGTAATTCAAAATTCYCTCTTTACTTTGATACTGATTGAAGCAGGATATGATCTACTTTCCTTTTCCTCTAGAAAGCTGGTTTAGATCTGCTGCACAGAAARCAAACCATAAAAATGTGGTTTTGTCACTTTTATGCAAGTAGACAGGACTGAAAGACATGTGAGGTTAAAGGTTGAAACACTTCCAATTCATCATCCAGCCCTTGTTCTCAAGTATTTTGCAAGTGCAAGACAGCAATTATATGCAGAAATTGAGAAATTAGAACTCTTATCAAGCTCGAGTATTTGTATAAGGGCACAATTTCAGGGGGGGGGGAAAAAACAAGTATGTAAGGACATAAACAAGGACTGCAATGTGGTTTGAAAATGTACCTGAAAAAAATGGAATCTGTTAAATGTTTGCTGCCCAGAACCCGTACACCTGTATGTGGGGAGCAGTGGTTCCAAAAACTGCCCTTAAAAGAGAGAAACATTTTTCCATATCTTTCTGGATATGAACTTTGGGTTTTTGAATATGTGGTTGCCTCCAAGTATTTCCAAGAATTATTACTATCCAGCTCCATAGAGTTAGAAAGAAAGTGAAAAGCACTGAGTTGAACATTCMACAAACATACATGAGTATTTAAGCTCTCAAAATTGTGCTCTCTAAAAACAGCTACTAGGTTTCACTACATTTAAAACCTAATCTTGCTATGGGGCTTGATTTTCAGAGCAGTCTTATTCTGTACTCATAAGAAAATGCTGCAATTTTCCAAGCTWAAATTTGCACAGGTGTTATTCCATGACTGATCCCCCTTGCAAAAATCAAAARTGAAGGAAGATTGAAACTATTCTTTTTTATTTCCATTTCTCTTCTTTCAGCATCAGTTTTCTTACTCTTCCCTGGATCCACATATGAATCTAATTGGCAAAGTTTTCCCCTTACTCAGATATGAGTGACCATCCCCATGAACAAATAATCTACAGGATACACTTCCAGCAGATTAAAAGCCAGATTGTTAACCAGGGACTTTCTGCATCCCCAGTTCATCAAAGCCTCAATTCTGCTCAGAAAAAAAAATAAAAAAATAAAAAAAAAAATGCAGTAAATCTAGGACAAGACCTTACAAGTTCATTCAGCAATGCTTGCTGAGCTCTTTCTAAAGACAAAAAGACAGGTAGATATTTATAAGCTAATTGTTTCTCTACTAATCTTCAGAGCACATGCCATGGCCACGTGAACAGAGGACTATGGCAATCCTTTTAATAGGAGCTGTAAAACCCCAAACGTTTTTATTCCTTTTACCCAACTAAAAAACWTTCCTTTGGATCAGAAATTTTCTGTGGGTTGGGAATTTTAAGAGCTGACTCTTACTTTCTGGAAAGTTAAATTATGCATGAAACTTGTGAAGTTTGCTTGCAGTGATTCAAAGCCAGTGTCCATGTTTTGTTTCATATACTGTCTGTGCAAACCAGGAACCACAGTGTTGGTCCTGGCTTTCTTTTTCATTTTCAATATTGCTCTCTTGAAAAGCTAGGATGAAAACTGTTGCTACAGTGATTTGGGGATGGATGGTGAATKAAGAAGAAATAGTTTCATTAAATCTGTTTACAAAATGACTGTGCACAACTGACTAGGAGGAGCTGTCACTGGCCCTTGGAAAGAACTGAAAATCAGTTCCAAAGAGAAAACTTGGGAATGCTTGGAGTTTTACCAAAAACACATCATTTTTTAACTTTATACATTAGAAACAGTGTTCACTTAGGGCAGGACAATGTCCTACTTTTATATCAGSAGAAGGTGCCAATACAGAAGTAGCTCTTCAATCAAAACCCCCTCTGCCAGAGCTACTTCTTCCRTTCAGGGCTCCTGTCTAAGGAATAAAATCAGAAGAAGACAGCTGGCAATATTAACTGTGTCTGCCCTACATGAATTATGCCAACAAAGCCTTTCGCATTTCCTTGTCTCCTGAAGAATGGCAGAGGAAGAATTCCTCTAGAAAGGAAAATGAGTCAGGTATTTGTCTAGCATCCAACCATGTGTCTTCAGAGAAGACACAGATTAGGCTGGTTTTAGTCTCTTATTGAAATTTTTACAGACTGTTCTGCTGCAGAGCATGTCCCCAGCCACAAGTAAATGTAAATGTAAATGTAAATGTCAATTCAGTGGCAGAAACAGTATTTTACAAAAGGAAACAAAATTCCACTACAATTTTGAATAATGTAAATTCAAGTAGCAACACTACCTAATTAGAATAGTATTATTTGGAACATAAGTGAAAAGTTAAAATCAGTTTGGATATTCATCCTCCTAGGCTCCTTCAAAGTAACTGGCTGAGGGAGTAGCATGATGCTCTAAAGGTAATTATCTGGGTAAAAAAAAAGGTGAAAAAAGTTTCAGGTGCTTGCCATGTTTTTTCAGCTTTATATTTCATTTTAGATAMCTGAGGCATAGTGAAAGCAAAGAGAAGTTGAAAAAAGCTTTTGTTACTAAAAGAATATTTTTTTAGTCATCTTGATTAGCCYTAGTTATTACATCAATTTTTATCCTGTTTATGGAATATAACACCTCTATGGGCCAGATGTTAAAAATGTGCTTCAACTCAGTGTGCAGTTATTTGAAGCAAAATCTCTTGCATGAGCCCTTTGTCCTGTTAAGAGTTGAGAG